>NC_028647.1:37968585-38024168 GCF_001406875.1 Solanum pennellii
GGGGGGGGGGATGGTGTGTTAAGATATCAAGATAGATTGCGCGTACCTATGGTGGATGGACTTCAAGAGAATATCATGGAGGAAGATCATAACTCTAGATATTCCATTCATCCGAGTTCCACAAATATGTACCGCGAATTGACAGAAATATATTGGTGGAATGGTATGAAGAAAGGTATTGCCGGATTTGTTTCCAAGTGCCCTAATTGCCAACAAGTTAAAGTATAGCACCAAAGGCCTGGAGGTTTGGCTCAGAATATAGATATTCCATAATATAAGTGCGAGATTATTAATATGGACTTCATCACAAGATTTCCAATGTCACGCAGGCAGTATGTGTCACACTTGGAGCCTACACCCTGGACGTGGCCGGCACCCAATGACCATTGCTGTCCTTGAGCGAACCCTTGGCCTGGCTTACTTTACTCAGAGGAATACTTACAGTAATGAAACAAGAACCTTCTCATAAATAACTTAAATTAATGTCTTAGCCAAAATAACACTTTAGTCTCAAAATGAAATACCCGAAATAAAAGAGACTCAGCTGAACTAATTCACAATTTTTCTATGAAGACTCTATAAATACTAAGATGAATGTTATGACAGACCCCACAACATTATAATAAAGAAACAAGACTGAAAAGCATAAAAAGGATCCTCCAGAATTCAAGGAGGCTCACTAATGACTCTAAGCGCTCAAACTGGATCAACGCGCTGGATGCTGATCCTTGTTACCTGCGTCTGCATCATAAGACGATGCAGTCCAAATGGAATTAGTGTATTGAATGTAAAAGTATGAGATTTGGAATGCTAAACAACAACTTAAAGCTTGAAAGGATCAAGAAGAACTTACCTTGACTCTGCTCAACTCATGAAATCCTAGCTCACGTTGCAAGAGGACCTCTATATACCCTGTCTTCGGTATAGAACCTGAACTACTAAGTGGATCCACTAGTCTATGCTAAAAAGAACTAAGGAATCATCTAAGAAGTATGATCCTTTCTCTGTCCATGTTGGCTACACGGTTTATGGAGACTTGAGTTGTTATGAACTTTCGTATCCATATCGGTGCTCAATACTACTCCTAAAAATACTTAGGTCATGTGCTTTTAAAACAACTTCTTCTCCGGTTTGAGGTAATTTCTCAAACTTAGCTTTAAAAGCTCTTTTGGAAATCTTAGTTCTCTTTTTCTAAAACTAGTCAAAGGCTATGTCGAAGTCTAGCTTCCTTTCTTTTCTAAGAATGTGAAAACATCAATAACTTTTAGGGACTACTTAGTTCTATTATAACTCTTTGAGAAATGCAATCACTCTTTTCTCTTTGCTTTACTTAAAACTTAACTCTTGGAGAGTACTTAGTTCCCTTATAACTCCTGAGATTTAACTCAAGTAATTGCTCTTTGCTCAACTTGTAGGCCTTAAAACAAAGTTAAAATGTTTGTTTAAGACTCTTGAAAACTTAAAGAACTTACTTTAACTTGCTCCTTAACTTTTAGACTTGACTTTTTAACTTCTTTGACTTTAATATTAACTTCCTTTGAAAAGGATTATGGATTCAAGGATCATGTATCTCATGTTTATGGATAATTTCATGATGTTTAGATGTACATTAGAGTGTTGGAATCAACCAAGAAACATAGGTACATTACTTAGGAACTAGTACAAAAAGATGGGGGAAATGGGGTATCCAAGTGGCCTTGGCGCTCTGCGCGGGGCACCAAAGCCTGACGGACAGAGTCTGTCCTGAGAGGCTCTGCTTGGCGTAGTGCCCCAGGGCCTGTCAGACGGGATTGTTGATTTTTCTACTCCGATTTTCTTATCTAAACCTTCTAACCTCCCATGTATCTTTCCAAATACTTAGGATCACTAATATTCTCAATACCCAATCGATGACTCGTAAAATAGCCCGAAAACACTAATCAAAACAACTAAAGGCATACTACAACTCAACCAATAAGAATTCAATGATTGTTCATCAATAACTTCAATGTTCATCTTTTAATCTACTCTAATTGTGATAAATTAAACATGTTGGTGTGTGGATGGAAGAACCCAACACAAAAACATATCATATACCTCGATACGGATCACCCCCGACAAATTCCATTTGCGAAACCTTGGCGTTCTTGAAGGATTCTTGATCTTCCTCTTCTATTTTTTTCTCCCAAACACTAAGCTTATTCAACTTTTCCAAAACTAAATTAAGGCTTAGTTTTACCCTTAATAAACCTTTAATACGAATAGTAGGGTAAAAATACTACTTTACCCTTAATAAAATCCGGATTGGACGTTCCTTAGTCCCACAACCCAACTTTCGATAGGCATAACTCCCTCATTCAGTATCGAAAATGCGCAAACTTATTGGTGTTGGAAATATATATCCAAGGTATTTCCAACCATATAAAGAACTGACTATAACTCATCCTTAGCCAGAAGTTATGGCCGTTTGAAAATGGCCAAAAACTCATTTTTTACACTTAGCATCTTTTCTAGATTTTTCCTATTCTTTCCAAAAGTGATTATTTTTTGTTTCTTAGACCATTCCCAGATATTTCGAGTTATGAGATGTTACAATATCTCCTCTTTGGGAATATTTGTCCTCGAATGAGAACTCTTTTACTAGGCTAAGGATAGTAACATCATTTCGACACTCAACAAACAAGAGCAAGTAATGATATGCTTACACATAGGCTTATAAAGTGTTAAGAATAGAATTTAGTACCTTGATCCGCATTCTCTCCGAATTCAAAGAGATGTTGGATATATCTACTTCATATCCTCCTCGGCTTCCCAAGTCGCTTCTTCAGTGAATTGGTTCCTCGAAAGGACCTTGACTGATGCAACTTCCTTAGTTCTCAACTTGTGAACTTGACGATATAGAATCCGGACCAGAATCTCTTCATAGGATAAGCGATCCTTCATTGATTGTACCAACTGAAAATGTGGGGATTAAGGATAGCTTATCCTATGAGATGTTACACCCTCAAAATGAACTAAGGTAGCTAGAGCCTCACATGTGCCTAAAAAGGTTAATAACATATTAATAAAATGTTTTACAGCTTGTATAATTATTTTAAGTGGTTTGGAGGTCATACATCCAAGAACGTCCAAGACATTCGAAAGTTAGTTTTTAGACGTGCTAGTGTGTCCTTGTATGTTTCCCTTGTTTTTATGTGTTGTTTGAAGTCCAAAAATAGTAGAGGTGACCCTAGAATCTTAATATACATGTTAAGGGTCAAAACGTCAGGGTACGACTCCCCGGGGACCACCCTAAGGGCCCCCAAAGAGGACCCAAACTTTGGACAAGGAGGTTGCCCAAGGCAGCGAGCAGAACCAAGATTTGGACTTGCCTGTGTGAGGCGCGCCCAGAACGCAGATCACTGCCTCAAAATTATTTGGGAAGACATTCAGAGGCTGTTCCGTGACGTGCAGCCACTTCCCAGATCCGGTTGCGTCGTTTTTAAGTCAATTTTGACATGTCTAAAAGTCCCAATGAGTATGGGGGTGTTTTGGTAACTTAGGGGGGCATTTATTAACTGTTTTTAGGACCTTTATAAACCCTTTCCTAAGACAAAACCCCAAAATCCATTAAGAAATCAAAATCTCCAAAACCCTCTCTTCTTCCAACCCCCCCCCCCCCCAAAAAAAAACCTCCATTGAAGACCAAGCTCAAGAACAAGCTTTGGAGGTGGATTTTTGGAGCTTCCTTTTCAGATTTTTGTGGGCTTTCTAATTTAGAAGGCATGGTGATCCTTCATTCCTAGATAACCATCATCTATGGAGTCCTTTCAAAGCTTTTTCCAAACATGATTCTAAGTCAAAAATCCTATCTTTCAATTTAGCCATGGGTTCATTCTAAAAGTGATTTAAAAATCATTCTAATAATGAATATATGTTTAGCTACTGATTTTATGATGAATTTCTATCCAATGTTATGAACAACCCGTGATCCTCCTAATTTCTCAAATTGCCCTATAATGTGAGTCTTGTGATCTGAATATCATGTTTATAGAATTGTGATTAGATTGTATTGAATTGCTTATTGCTATTAATATCTATGTCAATTGAATATGAATTGTAGAGTAATGATCAAAGATGATCAGTAGCTTGGAGATTTGGGAAGTTGACTTATTTCCTCTAATTAGCTTAGAATGTACATTGAATTGTCTTGATTGGTATGGTCCACTTATGGTGGCGTGTTTACATTCTTGTACATGTTTATGTGTTATGGTCATGGCCTTTTAAGCATTATATGCAAAATGAATTTATATGATACTTTCCATGTTTAGGAAGTTGAAGGATTTAACTTTGATTCTAATTATCATGTTCTAAGTGAATTGATGTTATGTGAAGTATATAAATAGCCTTCCAAATGAGTTGCATGACCTAGGTGTGGGGATGATGTTATATGTATATGTGTGATGATCATGTTAGGGTTAGGTGGTCTATATGGCTAGTGATGAAGAATATCCTTGTAGCATGACCCCTACCTATATGAACCCTATATGAATGTGTGATCGAAGTATTCTAGTCTTCTATTCTATTGTTGAATATGTACTTGCCTCCTATGATGTAATGTGAGTGTATGTAGTCTATAGTCTTAAATACTCTAGATGTGTTCGACTCAAGAACTGAAAAATGTTGTACATGTGTTGTGATCTTTAGAGGGTGGCTTCCTCAATGTTAGGTAATAAGCCATTATGTGATCATGTTGACCAATGTACACACACACTTCATGCATATCTATCAATAAGGTAGATTCATGATGATTAAGGAAATGATAATTCTCCTATGCATCATTACCTATTTCTCTGCATGTAAGTAAATGATTAATTATGTTATGAACATGTGTGATTAGAGGTGTTATGTGAAGGTAGATCTCACATTATATGCACATACATGATGTATGATTGTATGATTATGTGAAAGGATATTCTCACATGATGTAGATTCTATGATGAAAGGACATTCTCATCATAGATAACTTTGAGCTATATGATGTATGAGGGAGCAAGTCCCTACAACCTAATCTTTATTAACTAAAGTTATCTAAAGGCTTAATGGTGTTTAAAAACGGAGTTTGATCTTAGCACCGAGTGAACATGACAAATGAGAGTGGGAGCTTCACGTTAGTAAGTCCGACTTCCCACAAAGAGAACCTTCACATTTAGCAAGTTTGGGTTCCCAACACAGATGTTGTCTCATGCGATGGAAACCTCCACGCCAGTAAGTCAAAGTTTCTAGAAGAAATTTCCATGTTCCATAACTACGTGACCCCATAGGTAATCTCTTGTGGATACCACTTATAAAGCTATGTACGATTGGTTACGCCTTAGGCAAATGTTAACTCTCTCTTTTCAGTGTGGGAGTAGAGCACCGGATTTCATGTAGCTCACATGGTCTATGTCAGTGATGGATAAATCTCTCAAAGTAAGAAATGAACTAATATAAGATTATGTACTCTAATCACAACTCCTTGAGAGGATTACCTAGTATAGGTAGAATTATGACCCCTACCCATGCATTGCACAAGTGCACTTAAAGAAAGGATAAAATTAGTGCATGTATACAAGTAAGACTTATGTGATATTATATATGAATTGTACGAATGCATTTGTTAAGTGACTTTGCTATGATTATGACATGAATTATGTGTATGTGTGTGAATTACACTTATGGCTTCTACATGGATTTACTTAGTATATGTGGGGGTATGAGACTCCATGTGTACATTGCACAAGTAAGCTCGTGAAGGAGTTATGAGGGATGTTTACTTATGGTATGAACTAAGTGAGTTGATGACTAAAGTGTATGAAGCATGATGAGTCTTCCTATAATGTTACGTAGTATGATGAATTGTACATGATGCTATGAAGTATGTGGACATATGTATAGTTATAAATGAAAGTGTTATGACTTGTTAAATATGTTATGCCTAGTCTAGGTGACTTCTTAGGTACACTTGGTGGAAGTAGTATTATGGGATTCTACCTACACATTGCACTAGTGTGAATTAGGAGTTGTCTTAGGTGATGGTCCTCATATGAAATTGATTTCTATGAAGTGTTTAAGTCTTATGAGTATATGTTGTTATGTTATTAATCAAATTATGAAAGGCTGTTGTAAGGTGACCTCAAGGTGATACATTGTACAAGGTACACTTGATGGTTAATGAAGGAAAGGAGTAGTATGAAAGAGAGGTAATATATGGTATGTATTGAATATGCTTCAAAGTAGGATAAATGGTTTATGTCCTATTATGAGTAGTATCCAAGTGTATATGATGTATGTCAACTATATTGAGCTTATATGTGTCTATATTCATGAAGCTTACTAAAAAGACATGTTGCATGATTCAAATGAAATGTCCTCTTTAAATGCATGTTTTTGCATGGTTGTCATACTTAGTGCATTCTTTTTCTAATATCATTCTTCTTCATATTTTTACACAAAGTGTAGGTGGTGATGTCTAGAGGATGTCTCTTAACTGAAGAGTTTGTATAGATCTCCCAAGTTCAAGTAAAGGGACCCTTATGATTCAACGGTTGCCTATGTGAAGATGTTTCATTAAGTTAATGTAATAGCTTAGACTTATATTTTATGTTGTTAAGGGTCGTGTCCCTATTCTACTCTATTGAGTTGTGTCTTAAGAGGGAAAAGAGACTTAGAGTCTTCTTATGTACTTATGATTTTTTATATATTAATAAAGTATTGTTCTAGCATATGATGTGCTATGAAATTTTTTTAAATTTCACTATTTATACGATTATGCAATGAAACATGTCTAACGGCTTTTCTTAGACTTCTGAGAGGTCGACGATGTCCTGTGACAACTCAAGAGTGCTCCCTTCTTCTAGGGTGTACTTGCAGGTGGTAACATGAGGAGATGAAGGTTCAGTTATGTCACATCCAGGGAGCACCCCCTAGAAGTAACATGGCATACTTGACCTCTCGGAGGTCTTATACAAGCCCATAGTTATCATTCATCGCATTTTCATAGGTAAATTTAGCGGAAAATTTAAAACTTTCTTAGCATATCATATGCTAGAACATTTCTTCATATATGTATATAAAATATCATCATACAGAGTTAAAGACTCTAGTATATTTTTGCATCCTAGACTCAATCATCATAATATTACATTAGGGACACGGCCCTTAAAACAATAAAACATAAGTACTATATTATACACTTTACAGTAAAGACATGACTTGGGACTCCTTGGACTTAAGGATTCCTTTCCTTGAGCTTGGGAATCATCTATCAAGCTCTTCACAATTTAAGACATCCTTTAAGCATTCATAACCTACACTTTGTGTAAAAAGTAAAGAAGAATGGAGTTGGTACAAGAATGGATTAAGTATGGCAACCATGCAAAAACATGCATTTAAAAGGGACAATTTTCTTGAAATCATACTTCATACTTTTTTGAGTAAATCTCCATAAAACACTTATACAATAGCATTTATATCATTCACATACTTCATATAGACATATTCAAAAGCTAAAGATCATATAAAATCACATATAGAACATAAGCCACTTTTAGGGTCACTTTATAGTGAGTTATTTGCCTTAACAATAAGCACATTATTCTTTACAGTGAACCTCTCCTTTTAACTCATTAGCCTCCCAACTAACCATTTAGTAATACATAGTGCAATACATCATCTTAAGGCCACAAGGAAATCATATATACATTCTACACAAATCATCACATATCATCAATAGAAGTATAGCACATGATTGACACTTTTAAGCCAAGACCTTAGGAGTCTTACAGTAAACTCTTAGTCATTATGCACATATGCATCTTTTACCTCACATAGAACCTTATGAGATTTTACTCATAATCCAAATCTAAATCTACTAGTGAAATGTACATGTGAAGCCCCATAACCTCCCACATACTTAGTAGACCAATCATGAGATCACAAGCCTTACCATCCAATTCATACACCAACAACTAAGTGAAGACAACTTCATTCATGTGAACAACCTTCATCATATAGTCATTAAGACCCACATAGTGCATATAAGAACAAGACTACAACATTTAGACTCATACCATGCACATCTTCATAACAAGTAGACAAATACTACCATGCCATGCATAAAGACATAACCATAATCATACACCTTAGATCACTTTCCTAGAACTCCCTAACAAGCCACTTGTGCAATGTCTAGGTGGGTTCATTACTTCCACCTATCCTAAGTAACCTCCCTTAGTTCATCCTAGTAAGTATCTTAGTCATTTACTTCCATTGTCCATTTTACTTTAGGTAAACTGTAGCCTTAACCGACAATAAGACCATGTGAGCCAAACATGGAATTCGATGTCATCCTCTTACACCAAAAGAGGGTATCTTACTTGCCAAGGTAATACATGAGTATCGTGCTAGAATATTAGGTGATATCACTTGCTAGATCCGCTGAGCCTACATAGTTATGGAACTTGGAGGCATATATGTGAAAACCCTCTTTATGCCAAATGGGGCATTATGATTATTCACTTCTGGAAACCCTCTTTATGCATATTGAGGCATTGTATTTATCCACCTCATGAGTATTATGGTGACCTACCTTCCTACAATGGGAAGGGACACACCTCACTTCAAGTTCATCGATGTTAAGCTAAGTTTTTTTATTTAAAAGCCTTTATTAACTTTACCTTATAAAATTTGGCTTAGGAGAGTCATCCCCTCATATGCTTAGCTCATAGGTCATAGACGAGAAGTACTTTCATCAATATATATCATGTGAGAAAACCTTTCACATGGACATAGCATATGTAAGAACCTATCTAGTTTAGGATACACTTGAGCACACCTTTTAAGGCTCCTATATTGACTAGATCTTCATACATGTGTGTGTATATACATATATGTGAGTTTCACATAACACTTAAAAGCCACACATGTTCATACTTTATTTCATTCATGCATAAGTGTACAAGTGTAACTATATGAGCCATATCAACACATTTAGACACTAGGTATAATCATACTTCATCATACCACATACTTCACATTATAGCATATAAGACATGTTCATAACATATTCATGCATTCATATCCATGTACATGAGAGACCAAACCTAGGAATTATCCTATCAAGGTACACATGTGCAATGCATAGATAAGGTGTCCATACTAGTACACCTATCAAGTCATCCTAGTTAAGGGATACCTAACATACTTTTATGGACTTAAGCTTAGCATGCAAAAGAGTAGACATTAGTGAACATGAGAACTACCTTTCATTTAGACACCATGACCTAAACCACTTGTAAGCATGCATATAGAGTGAAGGTGTGTGTACATTGTTCAATATGATCACATAATGGCTATCAACAACACATTGAGGCAGCTACCATCTTAGGACCACAATACACAACAAAGCATAGGCCACACAACACATAACGGCTATCAACAACACATTGAGGCAGCTACCCTCTTAGGACCACAATACACAACAAAGCATAGGCCACACAACACATAATAGCATAGTAGACAAGCGAACTTCATATTACACTTAGGACTCCTAACTTTTGCTATTCATGAATTCACATAGGGGTATATAGTTAAGGGTCATCATTCCTTAATATTTCATTAAAGGCAGCATCTACACATAACCCTAACATAATCATTCTCATGCTCATAACAATAGTAACATAACCTAGATTCACAACTAGAGTAGAAGACTAGGCACAAGTTACACATAATGTGATCATCCACTAACACACAATCCTAATATAATTTTCCTTCAAGTCCATGATCACATCACATATATATTGACCATACCACATAATCTCGTACAAGGCTTCATCAACTATATAATATAGAAAAGTAGAGAGGAAGAGTCAATTTTACCAATTCATCAATCTTTTGATCATCATTGATCAATAAAACTTTTTCATCATCAATACATTATAGGGAAGTAGATAAATATACATTTAATCATTAAAGAAACCATGTACAAGTCGCAACAAGATCATACTACAATCTAATAGAATACATCACATATATACTTGAAAGTGGAGAGTTATAGATCATCAACCAATTTCCCTAGTCTTGTTCATTAATCATATTTTATAAATAATATACATGTTAGGCAGTAGATAAAGAGATAGAACATCATAGCTAAATTATGCTTCCACCCTAGAACATAGATCACAACATATACATACTCTATCAATCAATAGACTAGAAGAACCTACATCAATTCCTACAAGCCTTATATAGTTTGATCATCAAGGATTTATACCCACAATTCATCCATAATATTAACTTAAGGCAGTAGCTACAATGATCTGTGCACAATCGAAATTCTACACAATTGTTCTATAATCAAAATCATTGTAAATAATATAGGCTAGTCATGTTCAAATCTTCATACATTGATCCAATTGGATCATTAATCAACAAATCACCATCAATATACATAATAAAAATTTCACATAAGCAATTCAACGTAATAGAATCACAAATCAACCAATAACAAGCCATGATCACAATGCCCACGCAAAGGCTAAATCGTGTTTGTGAAGGGACATGGGTTCACAATGCAATTGGATTGAAATTCACGTTCAAACCAATACATTATAATCAATTAATCATGATTAATCCTTTGAAAATGTTTTGAGAAAGAAACCATGGCTATATTGAAGAAGAAGATATTTGATCATGAAACTTATTTCAAAACTTTGAAGAGGACTCTCTAGATGAAAGATTAACTAGAGATGAAGGATCACCATACCTTTATCTATAAGAAAACCTCTAAAACTTGATGAATAATATATGGAAATCAAAGCTTCAAGTTGTTCTTGAGCGTCACCTTCAATGGAAGTTTCTAGAGAGAATTGGTTTTGAAAGGAAAGTATAATTTTGTGTAGAAGGAATTGGGAATGGGTTTATCAGGTTTTTTATCTCTTAAATACACCCAAAAATAACCAAATAAACCTACTAGGGTCAGGTTAGGACGTGGGGTGAATTTCCCATTCACCCCTTTAATGAAACAGTCGCTAGGCAGCAGTTGCAGGCCACCCTCGACGGGCACCAACGACGCCTAGTAGGTCCATCCACGGACCCTATTGCAGGCCGTCGTTTGGGCCTGAGGCTTGAAAACAGCCTTAAGCCTTCACCAGGCTAAGTTACCATCGACTAATTCACCACCAACGGGACATTTTTCAACAAACAGGGCGTCGTTTGGTTCAGTTGATTGACACTGCCAAGGCAGTGTCTCGACAGCCTTTGGGTCCTTCTTTGAGGGCCTCTTGCAGGGGCCTGGGGAAGTCGTACTCGTACGTTTCCAACATGAAAATTCACCTTAAAATGTTGAATACCTTCCATGCAAGTTTCACCCAAAATGAACACGTAAAACACATCCAAACATGCAAGGCACGCTCAAGACACACATGAACGTCTCATGGGCTAACTTTCGAACGTCTAGGACGTTTGACCGCTGAACTTCGTGAAACTCCATAAACTGCTAATAAAAATCTTTATAACTCATATAAGGACCTCATAAGATCATGGCACACACATAAGCACATAAAAACACATAAGGCCCTTTAGGTGACTAGTCGTCGAACGTCTTCGTCGCCGCTTGACGTTTGACTTTCAAATGACTTCAAATTATCCAAGCATACTTTAAAACACTTTTATTGTTTTTACAATATTTTTTTATTAGGATGTTGTGGGGTTTGTCTCAACATCCATCTCAGTTTTAGAAGGCTTTATAGATTAATAGTCAGATGTTAGTCCTTTCGTCTTTCCATTTTTGTCTATGTGTTAAGGCTTAGGTTGCCACTTTTGGCCAGATGAATGTTTTAAACATGTATAACATTCTCAGTTAGTATGCTTTATCACTTCATTTAAGCTTGATCATTAAAGTTATTGATTGTTGTCTTCCTCTGAGTTAAGTAAGCCAGGTCGAGAATCCGTTCGGGCTCAACCATGGTGTTCGAGTGTCGGCCTCACTTAGGATGTAGGCTCGAGACGTGACAGTATGCCTATATGTTACTGGATAAATAGAGACATAAGAGTTCATATTGTATACACTTGAAGATTTCGTGAACACTTGAAAGAAACAAAGTTATCTCATATTGTTTCTGTTGTATTATATTCTTCTTGTATTTATCTTAATATTTATTGTTTTGTTCTTAAGTTTTATGACAAATTTAACTTTTTTTCTTTTTTTACTGCTAAATGTTTTTGTGTACAACACCTATTGTCAAAGTGGATGGGTGTATAATGAATATATATATTTTTGTTTTATTAATGGAAAATCCAGTTCATAATATTTATGTTGGATTCATAATATCTATGTCTCTATTATCTTTATCTAATTAAGTTTTTATTATATATAAGATGGTGAAGATCGGGCTTACTTTACATTGAAAGAACATTTTCAAATTATAAATTATAGTCGTCTTTAATAAATAAGTTCTATTTATACAACTCTTACCCATAAGATTTTTGAAGAATGTATTACATTAAGAGAGAATATTTAGAAGCTCAAATATTCCAATTTGAGGCATTAGCAGAGAGTAAAAATTATCGTAGACTTCGTATTTTGTAATATTAATAATAACAATTATGTTAACAAAATAATCATTAATAAAATCTATTTGAGCGACTTCCTAAAAAATATTCACATATTTGACTGAGCTTTTGAGATATTTACTCTTTAAAATGAAACCAAGATGCATTAACAAAGACATAACCATTGAGACTCTTCTCATAGGTAGTATAATAACAATAACACTCTTTATGGTATAGTTTGTACATGTATCCATAGGAGATTTATCTATAAAAATACTAACTAGCCTAAGTTATGTTAGCCACCACAAAAAAAGATATTGTCGTCACAAAAAAATTGAGCATATAGTCAGATCTTCAGTCTTGTAAATGCATCCAACAACAAATTTTCGAAGATAGGATCAACTTATTTTCCTATACTTCCAGTTTAACAACGAAAGAAGGGAAGTAAGTACTACAAATTAAGATTAAAATAAGGGGCAAGTGGAAGCTTACCTACTTCCTCAATGCATGAATACAAGACTCAAGCTCACAAGTAAACGAAACTTTATTACAAACATCTTCGATGGATGGGTGAAGAATATTGATCACCCACATGAGGAGGAGGGTAAAACTAGAGTTTGGGGTGACAAAACAAATCATACTCGGCCATATCAAGAAGAACAGAAGTAGGAAGAGCTTGCTAAAAAATAATTTAGGAAGAAGACTCCATTTTTTAATATTAAGTTTGAAATTTTAAGATTTTATAATCATACTCACCATCCCAATGACACGCGTATGTGAAATCACTAACCACAATGGCAAGTGTACATAAAATAATAACACATATATATATATATATAATTTATCTTTTAAAAAAATACATTCATATATTATTAGTGTTTTGAAAGAAAACAAAATAGAAGTAATAATACAATAACTCAGACTCTAAATTAATTATATAAAATTTCTTCATATTTCTTGATTTAAATACAAGAATAAACTCTTTTAAGAGAATTAGGCTGATCATAATCCAATTTGTTTTATTTCTTCACACATTCAAACATAATTAGTCGGATTGATTTAGTAAAGTAACTAATATGTTTTGGACTATCTCGACAATAAAATATGTGACCTTTGACATTAAACTCAATGACATAGTTAATTAATTAATTTGCACATGACAAACTAATGTTTTATTGCACTACTTGAAAATTCTGCTGATGTATATCATAAATTTGAGTGATTCATGTGTTTTTTAAAAAATAAATAATTGATTATTTGATCTAATGAGACCAACGTTATCGTTTTACTAGGGTAGCATTACTTTGAAATAACAAGGATGGTTATTATCTTAGATTACTCCAATTAGTCTATATCTTCGTTCAAACAAATACTTATTACTTTTAGTTTAAAAATTACGTTACATTGTACCTTCATTTTATGAATACAAAATTTCAATTATTGTTATCTCTATATAATTAAGCATCAATAAACTAAATCGAATCAGTATAGAAGAATATAGAAGAAAAAAATGGAGAAAAATCTATATATGAGATGTAGGATTACTTAGTACATCAATATTCAAATCATTTCTACCACCACTCAATTACCTCTACCAGCCCATCTACATCCACCCTCCTTCCTCGACTATTCTCGTCGTTTTGAGATGACATCATAATAAGTTGTATTTTAGCTTTTACCACCTCTCTGAAATATGTTGTCACGAGCTAACCTATTTCTATTCATTTGAGGTCTTTCGCTTGAACAGACTTCCTCAGATTTCTAATGAACGTTGTATCATCGTTCAATCTTGACCACCAACACTAGGGATTGTCATATCGTCATTTCAATCTAAAATGCATTGGAATGACCTTTGAAAACATTTTTGAAGTCCACATATTTAGTGTTGTTGTCCAACACAACATCACAATTTCTATCTAATCATTTCTTCATAGAATTGTACTTCTTGCACTCGCCTGCCATTGTTGGATAGCCTCCTAGAAAGAATTTATACAAATATGAACAAATTACATACCGCTATAAAATATACCTATCATGAAGAATTTTAATCCTTTGTCGATTCATAGTCTTCAAAATGTGGCAGCAAACAATACCTTCATTTTGAAATTTCTTGCATTTGCACTCCAGATATTGGTTGTCTAATCGAAAATTCATAGTTTAACTCCTTTTTGAAAAACTATTACATTGTACTTTTGAACTCCATCCACTCTATCAAAATCAACATATTTTTCAATTTCGCAGTGGTACAACTTTTTTAAATGCTCTGCTATGAAGGTATCATAAATAGTTCGAGTAAAGTGAGTTTGAATCTACATATCCCAATCAAACCCGCTATTAGGTGTTGAATGTGTCTTTCATGAGTAAGCTTCTGCATGAAGTTTTCTCTTATATTTGTTGCAAGGCCATCTCATATTGCTCAACAAACTGCTTTAGAGAGTCTCTCATTTATATAGCTATAAAAATGCATGCATTGACTCACATCTTTACGTAGACATCTTTCCAACCCAAAAGTAGCGCTTCCGAAAAATGAGGACCCGTTTTTCTTATCGAAATATAGATTATGGAACAACAATATTTCTTCAAGCTCATTTTTTAATGGAAACGGGCCTTTTTATTTGAATTTGTCTATAATGATAATGTTATAGATTATTGATTTGAATTTAACCTTGACAACTTTAATATCCAACACACCCTTTAGCCTTGCAGACAACTTTGTCATAATGTGCCAAATGCAATATCTATGGATTGTGTCTAGCAGCACCGAGCTAGTTGCAGCCTTGATATTTACACATTGGTAAGTGATGATAACCGTTAGAGGTGCATTGCTAATTGTCGCTAGCCAAGTAAAGAACAAATATTATGTCTTTAGATCATCACTTGTGACAAAAGCGCAGTCCAAAAGAATGGATTGTTTGTACGGATTAACACCAATGAATAAATCAAATTGTATGCGCTTTAATTGTCGAAACGAACAACATCACTAAACTCCTGACACACATACCAGCAATGTATGTGAAACCACACTGCATTGCGAAGTCTTGCACTTTTAGTCGTGGTGATTACATAAAAAATCATCATTCTTCATCTGCGTGAAAGCAAATAACTTTTGTATCATTGCAACATCGTTGAATAATGTTCTCATCCTCCGTGTTGAAGAATTTAATTTCGACAATTTGTGGGAGTGCATCCTATTCTATTAGGACCACCTACTTCAACTTCAAAAATGTTGAAATGTAGGCGTCCACTATAGACAATGGACCAGGTCCCTTGACACAACAAGAATAGTGCAGAAGATTAAATAATATGAAGAACACAACACAGGCAGTTTACGTAGAAACCTCCTTGCTCAAGGGAGTAAAACCACAACTTGTCACACAAGATTTTCAACCGTTTTCACTAATCTTCACAAGCAAAAGTGAAACCCAATTACAACAAGGTGAGAAAAAGCTATTATTCTCACAACCAAGCAATAACTCTACTGCTTGAAGAGCCTAAGCAGATTTCACTCTGCCAACTAAGCTATCACCACTAGACAACTTAGGATTCAACTAAGCAACACACAGGTTGCCCACTAAATCACCACACTTCGGATGACTTAGGATTTTACTAAGCAACACAAAAGGTTGCCTACTAAATTAGTTTGACTCAACTAACTTAGACTTTTCAACAAACCAAGGTATCTGAATTCTTTATAGATTAGGAACAGATTTACAATGTAAGCATGGAAGAAATAATCCTAAGACAACTAGGTAGCTTGCAGCTCTATCAGGTATCTGTTGCTCTTAGGATGATCCTTCTTGAAGATGGCCTTTGCTTTTTGAGAATTTTGGATTTTCTGAAATCCAAAACTTTGTTTGCCAAAACTTGAATTTGTGTTTGTTGGAAAGAGATAATATAATTTCCCACAAATTCGTTGAAGCCATCCCATTGGCTGAAGACCTGCTGTTGTAAAATTTGTGCACCTACCACATCAGAGGTGGCAGCTTTTCTGACAGCTGTCTTTTCACTTTTTCACGTTGCAGTCTGGCGGGGACCAGGTCCCATGCAAACTTCTTCGTGAGATCTTGAAAAGGCTTGTTGGCTGACTTCCTTCTTTGGGTGAATGAATATAATATGGTGTTTGTCATACTAAATATACCAAACATAAAGAGTTATTATCCATTGGACAACACCCTCCTCCATTCTAATTGGTGTAGTACGTTGACGCCTCACCAACCTCTGACGTGACAGTTTTACAGCTGTAACCAATTATGTATTTGATGGAGGAAACTCTGCTTGGGACCAGGTCCCTGCATTTGTGAGATACTGAAACATACAATCTCGTCTGCTATTCCTATTGGTGTAGAACACTGCACTTTTCACCTACCACCTGACATGACAACTTTTACAATTGTACCTCATTTGTATCTGGACGAGAGCACTCTACCAGGGACCAGGTCCCCGCATTTGTGAGGATCATCAAAAAACCTAGAATATAACATTTTCCCCCTTTTTGATGATAGCACACAAATATATCTCACACTGAGTTTATCATTCATCTCACTGTCAGCAGTTCCAATAACAAGGATATGGTTCCTTGTTAGATCGATAAATTTATTAAATCATCAAAACTTCATATCAAGTTCAATCTATCATCTTAACTCAGCTTCAAACTAACATTTTCCCCCTTTTTGATGATAACATACTTATTCACTAGTTGCTCCTATCAAAAAGAATTCTTGGGGTAGTTGGAGTTGAATCATCCCCAAAGTTTGTCAAATCATCAAAACATCATTATTGCTTTTTCCCTCTTTTTGATGCTGACAAACATATTCATCAGTTCCCCCTATCAACAAGAATTCTTAGGGTAACTGGAGTATAATCATCCCCAAAGTTTGTCAAATCATCAAAACATCAACATATCATTTTCCCCCTTTTTGATTATGACAAACATCTTCTTCCCCCTATCGACAGGACCAGGTCCTTGTCAGGTAGCAAGCAGAAAAAATTTATTCCCCCTATCAGTATGACCTATCTCTTCAAGTAGATACCATTGATTCCCCCTATCGATGTGACCATGTCTTCTTCAAGCAGTTATAAACTATTGATCTCATACCTTACCTTAACAACTTTCCCCCTTTTGACATAATAAAAAAGGGTTAAAGCAGTAAACTAAGTTGACAGAAATATAGTTCTTGCAAATTCATGGACACTTGGTCAACACTGAGCGTGAGTAAAAAAGCATAAAGTTATGAGACAAGTCAGTAGAAATAAGACATTTAACATTCATAAACAAAAGATCAGCCATCAAAGCATTGCAAGTATGATTACAAATGAAAACCAGAACAATGCCCAAAAAGAGAAATGAGGACTGACATAGAGAGGTAGGAAGAGTAGGGATGATTTAGAGGCAAGGGATTGAAAGAATAGAATTAATAGAGCATATCCCCTACCATGAGATTTTCAGAATCTTCTCTTAACGTTCAGCATGTTGTGCAACCCACCTGTATGTTGAACCTTCAGGCCAACTTTTTTTTTTTACAATCAGACACCTTCCTATACAGAATACTTTTAGTGCTCAGAGTATCAACTTCTCCCTTTTCAGACATCATCTTTTCCACTTCTTCATATTTCATGGGGTGCCTGGTCCTCTTCACACTTAAAACATCTTTATAAGAGAAATCTCCAGTAAGAGCAAAGAGTTTAACAACTTGAAGTGTCTTTTGAGAGAGGAGAAAAGATAATTTAAAAATGAACTCTGATATTTGAAGGTAAACTGATTTTTCTAGAAAATAGAAAGAAATATGGAATATAAAGAAAGAGAGAGGAAGTATCATTTTGGTACTCAAAAGATGATCCAGACTCTTGAATGAAAGACGTGTGGCATTTGAAATAGTTCTCATGCATGATTCAAATTGCAATGATAAGAGTGCTAACATTTGAGAAAGGACCAGGTTCCTCTCTGTAGTTTGAATGTCATTGCCTAGATCTGTCCTGACTTCCCTTTTCCTTCATCCCCTTTTTCATGTGTATATACCTACAAAAGGTATGAAAATGAACTTGCTAAAACAAACATAACTGAAAATCAAGGATACCTGCTCCATTTTCATAATCATGAAAGATTTGATTGCTTCAGGCAGGATCCATTCAAGAATGTTTCAGCATTCCCAACATCGATTGATTATCTTAGTCAGGTCTTTTTAACAACTTCAAGATATTGCTTGATCCACAAGAGTTAAACCCATCAAGTTGTACTTGCTAAATTCTCTGCCTCAATTGATGAAAGAGCAACTGAATATTGCATTTTAATTCCCATGAGTAAAAGATCAGCCTATAACAGAAGTCATTTCTGAGGTACTCTTTCCATCAACTACATACCCAGCATAGCATCACCATGTACGCGAACTCAAACTGTCTCCGGCTGGACAGAATAGGACCAGGTCCCCTGTCTTCTTCAAAATTCTTCGAATTCTACTAGCAGCCTTCAAAGGTGATTTCTTTGTACATGAGTCGAGTCTTTGAACCCGGTTCATCAACATTCAGCTTCAAGTTAGTGCCCAAAAAGTATGAATTGTCCAGACACCCATAACATGAAACCTTTTCAGTAGCTTCATTAAACTGGTACCAGGTCCATTTCTTTGTTCATACAACAATTGCCTTGATCACGATGTGCGATCTTATTCTCTTCATCTAAGTTACTGTGAGTACACACTAGTCCTAGCTTAGGACATTAATGAAGATTGTCAAGACACTCGATCTTCCACTTTGCTTGCAAAACATCATGATGAAATTGCGCCTCTGTAACATTGTCTTGACTTGAAGTATGTTAAGCCATTTGAGCAGCTCACAAATGTAGTTTTCTTGACGACCAATGGTACCTTTTGAGTTTTGCTTAATTTGTAGCTCTAAGAAGAATTCTCTCATCGTGCTCATTTAGAACCGACTACCCATTAATGCAACAAACTCTTCACACAATAATTCAAAAGATAACTCTAAAAATGAATACATCGATATATAATTGAATGATCAGCAACTTCTTTCCTAGTCTATTCAAAGAGAGGGTTTTTGACTTACCTCACTTGAAGCCATTGTTGAAGAGGAACTTGGACAACCTATCAGCTTGTTGGGAATCCAGTTGTCATACATTTCTTCTTGCAAACTGAGCTTGATAAGCTTCTTCATTCTCACCTTCAGCACTCACATTATCAGTTTGAACTGCATCATCTTTGTACAACATTGTCTAGAGGATCGGGTCCCTCATTAGGTTTTTCATCTGCATCAGCTTCCTTGAGGTTACTTGATTCATGAAGAGAATGTTCTTCAGCAAGCTCACTATTCATACCGTCTCTCTGATCTAAAGCAGCTCTGCCGTCTAAAAATTATCTTTCTTTTGCAACTTCTCGATTCTTCCAGGCTTATCAAGAATTTCATGAACATCTTTGTCAATGCATACATTTTTATATACCGGATAAGCTTTGCTGGAGGAAGAATATCTTACAAACTTCATTGAGATTAAGCTTCTCAATATCATCGTTTCGATCACAGAACATGTAACATTCATCACTTCAGTCGAAAATTCCTTGAGAATGATGGTCTGAGCTGCTTCTCTTTAACATTAACACCACAACCTTTGTCATCTACAAATTTCATTTTGTGCAGACTGGGTACCAAGACCTTTGACACAAGTTTGTGCAGTAAAGAAATGTTCACCAGAGCATGTCTCTCTTGTCATACCTCAGCAGCACCAAGGCAAGTGAGAGTGTCACAATGAATAGTAATCAGATCATCAATACACATGTTCTTGCATCTCTAGTCTATCAAGATCATCCGAAAGAGAAAGATTGTGACAACCCATTTTTCGACAAGCACTGAACTTTATTTCATTCATCACAAATCTATACACTTAAAAATTCTACTTCCACCATTGACATGGTAAACATCCTCAATAGTATGCTGCATAGATTTTTCAATCATGAATACACAATAAAAACATACCTTTTTTGCCATTGCAAAATAAGACACTCCACCTTGAAGTGCCTTGAGAGAGAAGAAGTTTTCAGCTTCCCAACCGCGTGCTTTGAGAATCCGCTATTCATGAACCAACACTGACTGCTACTACTTCTTCTCACATGAATACCATATCACTTGTTAGCTTTGGGAACCCACTTTAGTTGGAGTTCCCAGTAAGAAGTTGAAAGAGTGAAAGATAATTATTTGTCCAGTGAGGCAGATTGATTTGTTTCAACTTAGGAACAAAAGCACGACCAGGTCCCTTCTTTTGAAAATTCTTTAATTGACCAGCATGACCAGGTCCCTTATACTGCAAGTTCTTCTGTTGACCAGGTCCCTTCTTCTGCTTGTTGCTCTGTTAATCAGGTCCCTTGCTTTTCTTGTTCCCTTATTCAGAAGATTTTGCGAGGTTATCTTGAGTATTTTTACAAGAAGGACAATCCTTATTCAAATGACCATCACGACCACAATGAAAGCACAACAATTTGTCAGACACAAACACATTTTTGTTATGGATATTGTAAGAAGAACTTTTGCTAGAATTTTCTAACCCTTTCTTATCATTTTGACCTTGACTGGGATGATTGGCAAGCAATTTTGAAGATGTGGACCATTTAAGAGATTTATTCAGTTCTTCTTTGATGCGGACCAGGTTCCTCTCCAGCTGATTATTTCTCTCCAAGGCCATAGCAAGTTTTTTTTCAGCAGTGTTCAGACTAGTTTCTAGCTCCATTTGCATACTACTAGGCTCTTCTTTTCCTTTGTCAGATTTCTCACTCAACATCTTCAATCTCTTCTTGAGTTCTAGATTTTCAACTTCTAGAACTATCACATTTTCTTCCACAAAATACATTTGGTTAACCAAAGCTACCTTTTCTATATGAAGAATATCTAGGCTATTGTTCATCAACTCTTTTTCAGTTGTTGACTCAATGATAGAGTCAATCAAAACAGTAGCTAGAATTCTCAACTTCTTAACAAAGTAAACATGCAAGTTTTGTTTAAGATCGGAAAGGGTTACTTCTTCTTCATCTTCCTCATAATCAAATTTTGCCATCAAAGCAAATGTGGCATCAAATACATCTACATGACATTCTGATTCATCTGACTCACTTGAGGAGTCTCCCCATACATCAAAAGCTTTCTTCATGATATAGCCAACTGCAACTTTTCTTGCTCTCTTATCAGGGACAATGTCCCTATTTCTGTCTTTCTCTCCTCCAGGTCTTTGATAGGTTTTGACTTCAACATTATGCATGGGGAAATCTCTGATGAAATGCCCTGGCTTTTCGCACTTGTGGCATAGGTGGTTTGCATTTATAGCTCTGTTTGAGTTTTCTGTCTTTTGTAAGCCTCTATGTTTCCTTTCCCATTTTTGATACCTTCTCGTGAGGCATGTCATGTCCTTATCTTCATCAAAAGTTTCAGCAGATATCATCTTGATAGCTTGAGACTTCTCTTTCTTCAACTCCTTCTTTGATGCTTCTTAATTTCTATTGAGTGGAGCAACCATATTTCCACACGAATCTTTCTTGGTGTTAACCAGCTAGAGAGCACCTGCTCTGATACCAATTTTTGGAATGTAGGCGTCCACTATTAGTTAATGGACCAGGTTGACACAACAAGAACAGTGCAGAAGATTAAATAAGATGAAGAACACAACACAGGCAGTTTACGTGGAAACCTCCTTGCTCAAGGGAGTAAAGCCACGACCTGTCAAACATGATTTTCAATCATTTTCACTAATCTTCACAAGCAAAAGTGAAATCTGATTACAACAACGTGAGAAAAAGTTATTAATCTCACAATCAAGCAATAACTCTACTGCTTGAAGAACCTAAGCAGATTTTACTCTGCCTACTAATTTATCACCACTAGACAACTTAGGATTCAACTAAGCAACAAACAGGTTGCTCACTAAATCATCACACTCCGGATGACTTAGGATTTTTACTAAGCAACACACAAGGTTGCCCACTAAATTAGTTTGACTCAACTAACTTAGACTTTTCAACAAACCAAGGAATCTGAATCTTTTATAGATTAGGAACAGATTTACAATGTAAGCATGGAAGAGATAATCCTAAGACAACTAGGTAACTTGCAGCTCTATCAGGTCTCTGTTGCTCTTAGGATGATCCTTCTTGAAGATGGCCTTTGCTTTTTGAGCTTTTTGGATTTTCTGAAATCCAACCCTTTGTTTGCCGAAACTTGAATGTGTGTTTGTTGGAAAGAGATAATATAATTTCCCACAAATTCGTTGAAGCCATCCCATTGGCTGAAGACCTGCTGTTGGAAAAGTTGTGCACCTACCGCATCAGAGGTGGTAGCTTTTCTGACAGTTGTCTTTTCATCTTTTCACGTCGCAGTCTTGCGGGGACCAGGTCCCATGCAAACTTCTTCGTGAGATCTTGAAAAGTCTTGTTAGATGACTTCCTTCTTTGGATGAATGAATATAATATGGTGTTTGTCATGCTAAAAATATCAAACATAAAGAGTTATTATCCGTTGGACAAACACCCTCCTCCATTTTGATTGGTGTAGTACGTTGACGCCTCACCAACCTCTGACGTGACAGTTTTACAGCTGTAACCAATTATGTATTTGATGGAGGAAACTCTGCTTGGGACCAGGTCCCTGCATTTGTGAGATACTGAAACATACAATCTCGTCTGCTATTCCTATTGGTGTAGAACACTGCACTTTTCACCTACCACCTGACATGACAACTTTTACAATTGTACCTCATTTGTATCTGGACGAGAGCACTCTACCAGGGACCAGGTCCCCGCATTTGTGAGGATCATCAAAACACCTAGAATATAACATTTTTCCCCTTTTTGATGATAGCACACAAATATATCTCACACTGAGTTTATCATTCATCTCACTGTCAGCAGTTCCAATAACAAGGATATGGTTCCTTGTTAGATCGATAAATTTATTAAATCATCAAAACTTCATATCAAGTTCAATCTATCATCTTAACTCAGCTTCAAACTAACACAAAGTCTTGTGCTTTTTATGGTCTTATTCATACAATGTCATGTGCTTCATGAATTCTCTTCAATGTCCGGCTTAGCTTTCTGTGGTATCCAAAACAAGTGACAAACAAGGTTCTGATCTATGAGTGTGCTTAAACACAACTATTGTAACATGACATGAACTATCAGGTAACACTGTGCAATTAATTCTGATTTTGCAATCAGCCCTTTTACTTGAATTCCTATGAATTGATTTTCTAATGTTACCGCAAGCTAATGAATAATACCTAACATATTCATCACCTTTCTTTTTTAACAACACCAAAACCAGTTAGGCGACTATGTTCTTTATAAAATATAAAAAGAGATTTAGCAGTGTCAAAGACCATACCTACAACGAGACCTTCAATTAATTGTAGTTCTGAAAAATTAACATCATTCATGAAATCTTGATCTTCATCATATTCATCCTCAAAGTCATATTCCTCTCTGCCCGAAACATTAATTAATTGATTCGTCTTATTCTGTGATCTCTTGGTGAAGCAAGTTCAGAAGATCATCATCACTATTCAAATATACGTCAGGGCCATCACTCTATCCAACATCTCATGTTAATCATGTTCTTCATTTTGGGACAACAAACTATCATCATCACTACTTAATTTCAAAAATTATTCCATACTTGAGTTAATTGACTATTTTGATTATTGAGATCATTTTGTTAATGTCACATAATTTCTATTTATAAATTGATCAATAAATGGATAAAAAATTTAGAATCAGAATGACAGATGAAATGGATAAACAAGGATAAATTGAGTGGAATAAAGACATTGAAAGAAAATAAAAAAAAGAGAAGTTAAAGATCATTTTGTTTCTTGAAGGAAAATTTAAATAGTTCTTGAAGCCAAAAGGTTTGTTTTGTGTATTTACCCCTAATCATGACATCAGTTTCAAAAAAATATCATGCTAAATAGCAACACTATTATAAAAATGTAATACTTGTGAGTGTATGACCATGCTTCCTAAACTTGTCCCAAAAGATTAATTCAACTTTTCCAGACAAGTTTTTTGCATTACCTCTTATTCGATTACCCTAAGGGCATCTCCAACCCTATTCTCTATTTTACTTTCTAAATATAGAGCTCTCTATTTTTTTCAGACAATCAACTCCAATTTGATTCTCTATTTTACTCTATAAAAAAGAATTCTTTTTCTCTCTCCTCAATAGTATATTATTATTCATATTTCATTCTTATTTTCTTATTTCATAATATAAATCAATTCTCTTTTTTGAAAATAATCACTCTAAAATCTTTATGTAATACAGAATTTTATTTTTTACAAATTCTTCATTATAAAATTATATTTTATTCTAAATAACATAAATTGCGTAAATATTATATATAATAGATATTAGTAAACATTCAAATAAAAGTGAAATCATTGATGAAACATAATTGCATCATAAATATTGTATTATCATAAAATTTATTTTGAATCTTCCATGAATACTCAACTTTCAAGACTATTATGTTACTCTCATGAATGCTCTATTAATGTATTACGGAATTCAAAATGAGCATTTTTGTCTTTATTTTTTATGTGTAGCTAAAAATTGTATAAATTAACAATCTCATTTTGTATCTGATTATTCGTGTACTAATTTACTTCCCATATTCCATTTTGAACTATTGAATCAAATATTTTCATGCTATTTAAAAAGTATAGTTTAATAATTTATCACTTTAACATAAAAAGTAGATTGTTTGAATTATCATGTAAATTTTGTACATCATAATGAAAAATAATTATAATCTAAATTATATATTTAAAATGACCAAAAAAATAAAAATGAATAATATGTTTAAGATGTTATATTAGTTAGAAAATAATTACAAATATTAGAGACTTAATTAGTAACTTATATAATATATAATATTAAAATAACTTTAAGATACACATTTAAAGTGACAATTTCTTTTTAAAAATAAAAAAAATGATTAATTTAGCGGAAGTAGTAACTTGTTAAATGTTATATTGCATTAGAAAATAATTACAAATGATAAAGATTAAATTAACAAAAATAGAATAATATTATAATAATCAAAAAGTAAACTCTCTATTTAACTCTCTATTCTTCAATTATAGAGAGATGAGAACCGTTAATATGGGCTAGGCCCATTAGACTGACTTGATGTAACTCGAAATTTAATAGAGTTAGGTTAAGACTTTTGGAATCCATTTAAGAAAAGAGTTTTTTAACTCCGCCTGAATAAGTCTGCTGATTTGTGGGACTTGAGAAATATTGATAGGGTCGGCCTGTGGATCAATAAAAATTAATTAAAAATATAATATAATATTAAAAATTGAAAATTAAAGAGATTCCAAACTCAAAACAATTAGGGTTTGTTTGGTTAGTGGTTAGAGTTATGCAGGTATTAGCTATGCAGGGTTTAGTTATGCATATATTAGTTATACAGTGTTTAGTTATGCATGTATTAGTTATGTAGGGTTCAGAGATTACAATACATGACTTGTAAACTATTGAATATTAAACTTGTTGTAAATCATTAATATATATTATTTATAAAATAATAATAATGCTAATAAAATGTGAAATATATTGAATAATATATAATGCTGATATTTTATTAACATATGTATCATTAAAAAATATACAATCAATTTCTAATATTAAAAAAATATTCATATTTGCATAAATCAATCAAAACGGTAAGTATATAAAAAGGAATGAAAATAATCTATATATAATAAGAAATAAAAACAACACATGTTGATAGGAAACAATAAATTTTCCAATTAAAAAAAAATTAAAAGAAATAAAATGGTCTACATATAAAAAAGAAATAAAAACAACAAACTTATATATAGAAAAATAATAAAGTTTCTAATTAAAAATAATAAAACTAATTAATAGGATAAATAGGTAAGTTATCACTTTAATACATAGTATAACTAATATTCACATAACTTATTCCACATTCTACTTTGCATGACTTTTATTCATAGATATTCCCTCATAAGTTATGTTGTTATTAATTATATAGGACTACAAAAATGCAACCAAACATGGTATACGTTATGTTGACTTTTTTACCTAAACAAAAATTTCTACCAAACATAATATAACTTAGTACATTGTTTAATACATGAATAAAAAGTAAGTTATACCGTAATCAAACGGCCCCTTAGGTTAATATTTCTTTGTAGATATTTATATTTTTATTTGAAAAAAAAACTTAATAAATATTATAAAAATAATTTTATTCGTGAATTTGATTAACAAATAGTAACATTAATATAATGTAATATTATTTTGTCAATATTTATGATAATTTTTTAAATTTTGTATTTTATAATTTAATTTAATAATTAAAAAATATATAAATTTTAAAATGAGTTGCTCCGACAAGGCTGTATACCACATATTTGTGGGTTAGATCAATTATTTTTTAGACCCACAATAAAAATTAATTAGTTTGATCATGTAAATGTCAAAGCATATACGAATGGATGGCTAATCCATAATCCATATTGACATGTTCAGTGAATTGGAGAACTAAACATAGAAATGGAGACTAAAATAGAGATAAATTGAAGATGTTTAACCTAAATCGAAATCATTTCTATTAGTTTCCCTTTTTTTTCCTTCATTTGACTTTTATTAGTGTAGTGTGGAACCACCGGAGACGGACGCCGGGAAAGGAACGATGTGGCTGGATGGACCCACCGGGGAGAGACGCCGGAAAATAAGCGATGTTGGTGGATGTAACCACCGGAGAGAGAGAAAGGACCAAGCTCACTCCAACTCAGTAGATAAACAAATAAAGGGTCAAAAATCAAAATATATAGGGAGCGGTTGAGAGTAAATTCAGAGAATTGAGGTGAACGGTATTGCTTAATTCTCATAATTGCAAAGTTAGCTTCTAATGGATTTTGCTTTTCTTCCTTTCTCTCGCCTCTCTCTCCTTCAGCTTCACACTTTCAATTCTTACAAACATTAACATATCATACCAATATTTTCCAGTTATAGAAGGAGGAGAGAGCCCTAACCTATATTTTCATCCAACAAAAACTTTACCTATTACTACTATTTTATTTCACATAAAAACAAATTTGTTGTTTGTTCATTGGAATATTGTTGGAATTGTGTTACATTTCGGAAAATTCTCGATTTGGGTATTAGGTTTGTTGTATTAATAGCATTTTACCCAAGTCCCTAAATTCCCAAATTATTGGAAATTGTGTTTATTTCACAAAAGTATCCATTTGGGTGCAAAAGACAGAAATTTACAAGAAGAAAAAGGATTTGCTGTGTCTCTAAATTTACAAATTGGGCATATTTGGGGTTTGTTTGCTTTTCTGTGCATTGTAAGATTGTTGGGGATTGTGTTTATTTCCCAAAATTCTCAATTGGGGTGTTTCTAAAGACTTGTTCTATCGATCACGAAAAGGCCTTTTTGTCATTTTATTGATTTATGTGTTCCATGGCAAGATTGTTGATTGAGGTTCAAGCTTTCATCACTGCAGCTATAAAGATTGGATAAAGACACAGATGCTTGAATTTGTAATTGATTGGAGATCCGTGAGATCTCCGTCAGCTTGCCAAGGAAAATGTATTCACCTCCCCCGTCTTCTACCAGCACCCGATGTGATTCCAAAGAGAGAATTGACAACACTAATGGCTCACAATTGCGACTTTATCAAGTTTGGCAAGGAAGAAATGTACTGCTGATCTTTTTCTTTGTGTTTCTCCTGAATTTATATATATTTTGGTTTGCAAGAACCACGTTGTTCAATTATCATCCTTTAGCATTAAGTGTTTTCTCCAAACATTATAAATTTAACCGTGGCTTCTTCCCGTCTACCTAAGTCTTGGTGGGTAGAGTTACCCAATACTAATGCTTGGTGGGAGGTAGCAGCTACCCAATGTAATAGTAAAGGAATGTCACCGTCAGAAAAAGATAAATTAAACTCCCAAGTATTCCACAAAAAAATATCAATGGGACTTGAGCTAGCTATTCATCACGGTTTGGCAATCTTTACATGGTTGTTAACCTATGGCAACCCTGCTCCTTTAATGGGACTTGAGCTAGCTATTTTTAGGCAGAGAATTATGATGAAACTTTACTTTAGTGTAGAATAGGCAACAGAAGTGAAAAGTAAAGGCTGCGGAAATAGCCTGTCACTGTTTGAACTGTTTTTCCAATTTTACTATATTATTTGTAAACTGAAGCTGGTGAAAGAAATCATTATAGTCCCTACTATCTCATTATAGTCTTTTATATCTTTGCAGAGATTCTACCTTGGAGGCAGACTTGTTTTTGGTCCAGATATTAGAGCACTGTTTCTTACGTTGTTCTTGATCCTATTTCCAGTAGCATTGTTTTGTGCTTTTGTTTCTAGAGAACTCATCAATGCATTTCCCCACCGATTTGGCTATCTTATTATGGCCATATCTCTTCTCTTCTCGGTCTTTGTGAGTTTTCTTCTTCTTTTATTTGACTGTTACTGCTTTATCTGTTTCCAATCCATCTTTATCTGCTGTTACTTTTAGTCCATCAATGTTAGGATGCAAGATAAGAAATGAATCAGGTGAAAAAGGAATACATCCCATTTGGGGTCAATGCCATTCGCTCGCAGACATAAATTGGATCAAACTAGGTTATTATAACTATGCCAAGTATGGCAGCTACTTTATCACTGGCTCTATTATATAAAAAAGACAGTAAAATACCATATCCCCTTTCTGTCAAAAATTAGTTATAATTCATGCAAGCCATCCGGTAATCAGCATTTTTAGTATGTGCCATGCTTTTCCCTTAGATGTAGGCATTTTCTTCTGCTCATGCAGTTTGTTTGCTCTAAGAATTACTACTTATCTTATTTAGCATACCATGTTCTTTATTTTATGAATATGTATAAAGTATAAGTATGCAAAAATGACGCATGGTTTGATGCATGAGCATCCACCAAGATGTGATCTTTGTATATTTTTCACTCTCTCTCTATTTGGATTGGTGTGTGCTTAAAGTTGGTTCATGGTCGATGGGGGATCTTAATAGGTAATGTCTAATGTATTGATGTAAACTCTTGCAGATTGTAGTTCTTCTCTTGCTAACATCTGGAACAAATCCTGGAATTGTTCCACGAAATGCCCATCCTCCAGACACTGACGATGAATGTGATACCTCTAGCATCTCGACAAGTTGTTTAGGAAGTCAGACTGGTCCTATCAGTTTACCGCCTATGAAAAATGTTACTGTCAATGGAATAGTTGTCAAAGTAAAATACTGCAAAACATGTATGCTATATCGGCCACCACGTTGCTCTCATTGCTCCATATGCGACAATTGCATTGAGCGCTTCGACCACCATTGCCCGTGGGTGGGACAGTGCATTGGGAAGGTAGGTGTGATCTATGCTTGCATCTCAAAAAGTTTTGTCATCTGGATATATTGTCCTTTAGCTTCTGGTTAATCTTGTCCTGTCCAGAAAACACTTTTTTTTACAAAAATTGGGGGCGGGAGTGGGGGAAGTGGAAATAGGGGAGGGGATTACAATGTGGGGAATCGAACTCTCGACAACAAGCAAAATTCAGGTAGCCAACGCCAACCGACTGAGCTACTAAGATTCCCCTCCTGTCTACAAAAAAAAAATACTTACTCTTGCATGGTAAATTTATTGACATTATGGGAGCTCTTGTTCGCAGAGGTGGTTCCAGAATTTAAATTTAACGGGTTCAACTTTTAAGAAATTCAGTATTAAGCTCAATGTGCTATTAAAATTATGGGTTCAAATCTAATGTTTATTATGATTTTAGTAAGTTTTACATAAATATCTATTAACCGTTTCTAAAGTTATGGGTTCAACTGAACCCGTAGCCAAAAGGCTGCATCTACCCCTGCTTATTGAAAGATCTTGTTTTCTGCTTCCGTGTATATCTCTCTGGGATAGATTTAATCTTTTCTCTGTTTGAATTAGCTACAGTTTAAGGTACTGCCTCTATTCTCTGCATACTTATCTGACCTACAAATAGTGAATGTTACTATAGTTTGGAATTTGCCTCTTCTAGACTTTGGTAAGATTCAAACAGAAGATACTTCGCATACAGCTCGTGCTTATACATACCTGTCATGTTAAACTGAATGTGCTTCAGTGTTATCAATAAAGTTTTTGAACAATCAATGTGTATATGCTTTCTTTATTGTCTCATCTGTGATATATTCACGTTATTTCTTGCAGAGGAACTATCGTTACTTTTTCATGTTTGTTTCATCTACAAACTTCCTGAGCCTCTATGTCTTTGCTTTCTGCTGGGTAAATATAAAGAAGATTATGGATGCACACAATTGTAACATTTGGAGTGCATTTTTTAAGTCACCTGCTTCAGGCATCCTTATAATGTATACGTTTGTAGTTTCTTGGTTTCTTGGAGGTCTCACAGCATTTCACTTGTACTTGATAATCACAAACCAGGTCTATTTTGCCCCCCTTCTCTTCGATTTTAAATGATATTTTTCAGTTCTGCTTCTCACCCTTCAGAATGTTGTATTTCCTGCAGACCACATATGAAAATTACCGGTATCGTTATGAGAGGAAGATGAATCCTTTTAATCTTGGATGTGCTCGGAATTTTAATGAGATCTTTTGCACCGGTGTGCCAAGTTCCAGGATCGATTTCCGTGCACACGTGCAGGTTGATCGCTCTTTAAGCTTCAACACCCTATCTTACTTGGGTGGGGCTACTACAAATTCAGATATGCACAAAATGAAGAACTTTGACGAGGAAGTTGGCAGACGACAGGGTGTTGATGAGTGTAAAGAAACAGACAGCCGGATAAAAACCATAGGTGGTGGGGTAGATCGATGTGAGAAATGAAAGCGGAGACCATAAAGGCCACTGGGAGATAACATAATCGGGTTGTACAGATTAGTACAGAACACTATATGAAAGACAGGGAGAAAGAAGTGGTCTAATTCGTTGAAGTTTTCGTTCTTCCTGCATTGATGACGTGGCTATTGCTGCAGCATTTGAAGTTGTAGGATCGTCGTGGCTGGAGGAGTGGGTTCTCAATACTTTCTTTTCCTTGTGAATGATTAGCAGCTCATAGAGATAGGAATTGCATTCTATTATTCTTTGATGACATTGCCATTCAATGAATGTTTTTCTGGAGAAGTTGTAAGATACTGCTGCAAGTTTATATTTCTAAAAATTGGAGTTTATGGCTATGAGATTGAAAATGGCATGCATAACTAGGACGTTATTAAGCTTCTTTTGAGTTTTAGGTTTTGGATTCTAGAAAAGACAGCTTATTAGGTTTCGAATAAATTATTTATAAATATTAAGTGGGGGTTTCTAACAGAAATTCAAGTCTGACACAATCTCTTTTTCTCCCTTCTCAACATCTGTTTTTTATTACCAAACAATTCAAATAATATGTACTAGTTCTACCGTTTCATTAGGTCCAAAGTCTATAACAGTAATGTTCATATTGATCTAATATGTGCTTTTGAGTTGAGTAGAGCTCAGACAATAATTGTACTAGTTTTATCATTTTGTTAGGTTCAAAGTGTATAGCACTATTATGATATCGACAGATTTACTACTCTAGTGCCGTTACATTGCATATTGTCTATTTCTCATATATCATTCCACACCAAGAGAGATGTGTACCTCTGACTATATCAAGAATGGACCCATTAACTCTTATGCTCAGAGCATTTTCGATTCTGGTATGCTATAGTTATTAAAGTCTTTTAACTGCAGAAATGAGAGATTATGTAAGTTAGATGCTTTGTGAAGTATACTTAACTTTAAAACATTTGTTGAACTCGTAAGTAGAACTATAGCTCTCCCCAACACAATCAACAACCAGAATTATTAAGATAGGAGAGTGAGATTATAATAATAATTAAAAATAAATGATGAACTTGTTATATATTCATGCACTTCACCGAGGATGATGAAATTGCAGCTCTAATCATTAAGACCAAATATTTAAGAAAATAATTAAAAACACAAGGAGAAATCAACAAGAGTTTAGGTTCGACTAATCTGAATTCACGCTGCACGATCGTGCTAAATTACCAGAGATGGTTATGCCTTTTTTCAAAAATGAATCGGAGCGACGAAGAGTTGAATCTCTATGCCAACAAAGTCACTCTGCCACTTACAATATCTCTCACGTATTTAAGTTGTCTGAAAATTGTTTGATTTTATGAGAAGAAATAACCCAAACTATTATTGTTGGATTCATCTTGCAGTGGCTGTAAACAATCATCAAAACCAAAATAATTAAAACTCCCAGCTGTTGTTGTTGTACTACTTGTTGTAGTGATTGTACTTGCTCCATATTGATATTCATTATTTGTACCAATTATCATTTCATTCTTACTGTTATACCCCATTTCTGAATATGGAAATTCACTACTCAAGTTGTAGTAGTAATCACTGCTTGTTATATCCTCTGGCAATGGTGGCAATTCTGTTGATGTTGTATTACTATCATACCTGTTGTTAAAACATGGTCGGTTGAACACCCTTTGTTGAAAAATTATATTATGCATATGAATCGAAATTATATTTATCAAATTTGTGCGGGATCGATACCTGAATTATCATGCGTTCACTCTTCCTATCTGAACTATCACTATTGCTCAGGTAGGAAAAGGGAACAATTGATAGTTCATGTATATTTTGATAAATAGTTGGTGAACATCTCATTGATGCAAGTGCTTTGATCAAGAAAGAGTCGATGGTGTTTTTAGATGGCATAATTATAATTAAACAAAGAAGTATGTTCTCTATAACAGTTTAATCTTTTGAATTAGATTATGACACGATCTAATACCTGTAACCATCTTCCATATGCACGTCGTAGTTGGGGTTATAGTATTGTTGTAGCGCAAACTCTCCATCATCATAACTATCGCCACCAATATTATTCATGTTGCTGAGGGAAAAATGACCGAAGTGGGCCCCATAATCGACGTTAGGAGAAGGATTATTTTCGGTCTGACCAAAAATCAATAACTGTTGTTGTTGTTGTTGTTGATATTGGTCGTCAGGGGAGACTATACAAGTAACCGAATAGCCATGTGGCATGTCAGAGTAGACAAAGTTAGTCCGAGTTGGTTTGTTAGATTTGTTGTTAACACGCATGGAACGTGCAGCTCTATCATAAGCCAGCGCAGCTTCTTCAGCAGTGTCAAATGTTCCGAGCCAATGCCTTTCTTTCGTGTTTGGATCTCTTATCTCCGCAGCATATCGACCCCATGGCCTTCGCCTTACTCCCAAATATCGAAAATTGCTCTGTTGTTCCTCTGTTTTTTGCTTGATACTTTGATTACTAGTACCATTGTTCTTTTTTGGTTTCGTGCTGTTACTAGATGATGATGAAGTCGATGATTTGATTAAATCCATTTTAAAAAAATTTCGTAAGAAATTTGAATTCTGAATTTTCCTCTCTTAGTTTGTTAACTATTTGAGAATACAGAGATAGAGTAGAATGTGTTTTTTTTTTCCTTTAATGAATAGTGGATGTTACATACCAATATATAGAGAGAGTGAGTCTTCAAAAATAATAATGTTAGTAATTACTTTGAACTATCTAAGTTTAGTAGTAGAAATTTTGTCAATCATGAATCATGATTACTTCAAATGATGTTGCAAGTCTTAGGACTATCTTATGTTAATCATGTCGTGGCTCAAATCTAGTTATTTTATGGTTTAATTTAAGTTATATTCGTTAAAAATAGAGGTGATAGTCGATAATGATGAGCGATGACAGTAATAGAACGTGTGAAATTAATTGACTAACTGACTTCTTTGTCAATTAATTAGTTTAAAAATTTAAACCTTAATAATTAAGATTAAGATAATTAAGTACAAATAATGAAATTGAATACTCTTTCATAAATTTTTGATGATACGCATCTAAATTGCTTAAATCAAATTTTAAAAAAATGAATACAACAAGAACAATTGCATTTCAGTCCAAAACAAGTTGAATTTTATGAATTCCTTACTTCTTTATTTAAACTTGCTTCACATGATGATCCTACTAAATAAATTAAAAATTCATCTACCCATAAATTAGGTTGGATCCTCCAAATATTTCATCGTAAATCCAAATGGGTTCCACAAACATTGCCTTAAGTACTCATTTGATCATTATGCTAATTATGATTATATATTACTTTCACATCATTAATATCATGTGCATTCTTGTGTCCTGAATGCATGCCATGCCAACAAATAATTGCCATTCACCTAGCACCGCCCATCCCAAGAAAAAAATAAATTAGAAGAATAATTTGAAAAAAAAACTAATATAACCAACAAGAAATTTCTATAAAATAAACCAAATTACTTTCCTCAATTCACTTAGGTTGATTGGTTGCTGATTAGAATTATGCTTTATATTATTAATTAATGTATTAAGAAGTAGGTTGTCTTGTTGTTGATTAGAGTATATATATATATATATAAAAGTAATGTAAGAATTAGTTATATATGTATAATTAAATAGCGATTAATTATATATATATATTAATTATTTGGTCTTCTATTCTATATAAAGTAATACATAGATATACTCTTAATTAACTTATACATATATCACTTATGTGATATTCTAAATTACTCACCAAACATTGTATTTGGTGTATTGAATTTCAGACATAGCAAAAAAATACTACCAAATATAAATCAAGCTATACGAGATTTAATACATAAATAATTCACCTCTTAATCAGCCACCACACGACCCCTTAGCGGCACTAAAGTCAACAACTCAAACCTTCACATATAGTAGAAGATGCAAATTTACATTAAGAATTAATTGATCAAAACATATTATCGAAGTTTCTTTTAATTATGTTTGCATGTTTTGACATCTATTTTTGTAGAAGATAATTAGTGATTGTTGGGTTTTAGCAAGTGTGAATGGGAAAAGAAAAGAGAGAATATGAAAAGTGAGGGAACTACTTTGGAGGAAAAATGAAAAGTCATTTGCAAAGTGCAAATGAAAAGTCATTTCTTATAAATTTGCAGGTAACAGTAACATTCCGAAAAGTTGCTACTCCTTCTGAAAAGTCGTTACTTTTCGAAAAGTCGTTACTTACCAAAAAGTAGTTATTTTCCTTACAGACACAATTTTTTGAAAAGTTGTTATTTTTTCCAAAAGACACAACTTTCTGGATAAAATGGGTCTGAACAGATTTCACTGAACAGACATGTTCCTTGCTGAAAATGGCTATAAAAGGAAGTCAATTTTTGAATTTTTAATCACTGAAAATTTTTCTTTCTCTGCATTTATTTTTCTCTCAAATAAAATCAAAGTGTCGATCGACTGAGTCTGTGTGACTTGTTGCTGTTCTTAAGTTCGTTGAAGTTAAAGAAGTTTGAGGTACCGCTATTTCTTTAACAGGTTTAATCCGTTTTATCTTGGGAGAAATTAATCCATAACCTTGGGTACAGTGAGGGGATTAAATTTCTTAAGGACACACAGTAGTTTCTGTGGACTCGGATTAATTCTTGTATTCTATATTATTTTCTGCTTCATCTTATTTCTGTTTCTGTTTCTGTTTATTAACTTTATAAATACAAGTTATTGTAAGAATAACAATCTTAAGAAATTTAACAGTTTCTGTATTTGAGGTTTCTGGAGATTAAAACCTTTATGGTTTTCTACTCTGCTTGAATTTTTAAAATTCATTCGATTAACGATTAAAAGAACATAAAAACTTTATCGTTAAATCAGAAACAGTTTGTGTAAAGATTTGTTCTTTACTGTTAGTATTTTAAATACTTAATTTATCTGCCATTTGTGAAAAAAAAAAATGACTAATTCAAGTCAAACAAATGCTGGAACAGTAAGTGCTGCAACAACAACGGTTGCACATAATCGTTCAAATGCTGCCTTAGCACCGGCTGAGAAACCTGCAAAGTTTTCTGGAGTCGACTTTAAGAGATGGCAGCAAAAGATGTTCTTCTATCTCACTACGTTGAGTCTGCAGAAGTTCATCAATGAGAATGTTCCTGTTATGTCAGATGAAACTCCGGCTGATGAACGATTCTTGGTAACAGAAGCATGGACACACTCAGATTTTTTGTGTAAAAATTATATTTTGAGTGGTCTGCAAGATGATCTGTACAATGTGTACAGCAATGCCAAAACCTCAAAAGAACTCTGGGATGCTTTAGAAAAGAAGTACAAAACAGAAGATGCCGGAATGAAGAAATTCATTGTGGCAAAATTTCTGGACTATAAGATGATAGACAGTAAGACTGTCGTCACCCAAGTTCAAGAATTGCAGGTCATAATCCATGATCTCCTTGCTGAAGGTATAAATTTATTTAATGCCTATGTTAGAAATATTAAGTTTTCCCTTAATACTCACATAACCTTTAATGTAGGATTGATTGTGAATGATGCTTTTCAAGTGGCTGCAATTATTGAAAAGTTACCTCCATTGTGGAAGGACTTTAAAAACTACTTGAAACACAAACGCAAGGAGATGACTGTTGAAGATCTCATAGTAAGGTTGAGAATCGAAGAGGATAATAAGGCTGCAGAAAAGAGGTCACGTGGTAATTCAGCAATATCTGGAGTAAATTTTGTTGAAGAAGATTCCACAAAATTAAAGAAAAGAAAGAAAGCATCTGGTCCAAAAAGCAATCCTCCTAAGAAGAAATTCAATGGAAACTGCTTTAATTGTGGTAAACATGGTCATAGGGCTAATGAATGCCGGGGTCCTAAGAAGGACAAGAAAAAGAAGGATCAAGCAAACTTGGCTGAATCCAAAGGAGAAATGGACGATCTCTGTGCAATGCTTTCAGAATGTAACTTGGTTGGAAATCCAAGAGAATGGTGGATAGATTCTGGTGCCTCATGCCATGTTTGTGCCAACAAAGAATTATTTTCATCATATACTCCAGCACTTACAGATGAAAAATTGTTTATGGCAAACTCCGCTGTTGCAAAGGTGGAAGGAACTGGCAAAGTCCTATTAAAGATGACATCAGGCAAGGTGGTGACTTTGAATAGGGTCTCATATGTTCCAGAATTGAGAAAGAATTTAGTTTCAATTCCAGTTCTGACCAAGAATGGATTTAAATGTGTATTTGTTTCTGATAAAGTAGTAGTAAGCAAAAATGATATGTATGTAGGAAAAGGCTACCTTAGTGATGGCCTTTTCAAACTCAATGTAATTGCAGTTGATATGAATAAAGATTTTGCTTCTTCTTACTTGCTTGAGTCTAAATGTTTATGGCATGAACGTTTGGGACACGTTAATAACAAAACCTTGCGAAAACTGATTAACTTAAATATTTTGCCAAAATTTGAGTGCAATAAATCAAAATGTCAAATTTGTGTTGAATCTAAGTATGCTAAGCATTCTTATAAATCTGTTGAAAGGAATTCAAATCCTTTAGAATTGATTCACACTGATATTTGTGACATGAAGTCAACACCATCACGTGGTGGGAAAAAGTATTTCATAACTTTTATTGACGATTGCACTAGATATTGTTATGTCTATTTGCTAAATAGTAAGGATGAAGCAATAGATGCATTTAGGCAATATAAAACTGAAGTTGAAAATCAGTTAGATAAAAAGATCAAAATGATCAGAAGTGATAGAGGTGGAGAATATGAATCTCCATTTGCAGAAATATGTTTAGAAAATGGAATAATCCATCAAACTACTGCTCCCTACACTCCTCAGTCTAATGGAATTGCAGAAAGAAAAAACCGAACTTTAAAAGAAATGATGAATGCATTACTTATAAGTTCAGGTTTACCACAGAACTTGTGGGGGGAAGCTATCCTTACAGCAAATCAGATACTTAACAGAGTGCCTCACTCAAAGACAAATGTAATTCCATATGAGAAATGGAAAGGTAGAAAACCCAATTTGAAATATTTCAAAGTGTGGGGGTGTCTAGCCAAAGTCCAAGTTCCTATACCTAAGAGGGTAAAAATAGGACCTAAGACTGTGGATTGTGTATTCATTGGATATGCCACAAACAGTAAGGCATGTCGATTTTTGGTTCATAAGTCCGAACATCCGGATATTCATGATAATACGGTAATGGAATCAGATAGTGCTAAATTTTTTGAACATATCTATCCGTATAAAACTAGACTTGAGTCATCTAGTGGGGGATCTAAACAACCCAGAGAAGAACCAAAAGAGAATGAACAAAATGAAGAAAGTCCAAGACGCAGTAAACGTCAAAAGACATCTACTTCATTTGGATCAGATTTTGTAACATTTCTTCTTGAAAGTGAGCCTCAAACATTCAAGGAAGCAATGTTGTCTAGCGACTCAACCTCTTGGAAGGAGGTTGTTAATAGTGAAATTGAATCAATCTTAAGCAATCATACTTGGGAGTTGGTTGATCTTCCTCCAGGGAACAAACCCTTGGGTTCAAAATGGATCTTTAAAAGGAAGATGAAAGACGATGGAACTATTGACAAATATAAAGCAAGACTTGTTGTCAAAGGTTTTAGACAAAAAGAAGGTCTTGATTATTTTGACACATACTCGCCAGTGACTAGGATTACATCAATTCGGATGTTAATTGCACTAGCTGCAGTATACGGTCTTGAAATTCATCAAATGGATGTGAAAACAGCCTTCTTAAATGGAGAGCTTGAAGAGGAAATTTACATAGAACAGCCTGAGGGTTTTGTAGTTCCTGGTAAAGAAAAGAAAGTGTGCAAACTTATTAAGTCACTTTATGGGCTAAAACAAGCACCAAAACAATGGCATGCAAAGTTTGATCAAACCATGTTGTCAAATGGATTTAAGATCAATGAATGTGATAAATGTGTTTACATTAAAGATACTCCAAATCAGGAAGTTATTTTATGCCTATATGTAGATGATATGCTTATAATGAGCAAAGACATTGCTAATATAAAAGCTACAAAGCGTATGCTTGCTAGTAAGTTTGATATGAAAGATTTAGGAGTTGCTGATGTGATATTAGGAATTAAAATTCTTAAAACTCCTAACGGTCTAGCATTGTCTCAAACTCATTATATCCAAAAGATACTTGAAAAATTCAAATTTTTGAATTTTAAAAGGGCAAAGACTCCAATTGATGTAAATCTTCATCTTGCAAAGAATAAAGGTGAAAGTCAGTCTCAATTGGACTATGCTAGCGTATTGGGAAGCTTAATGTATGTCATGAATTGTACACGACCAGACATAGCTTGCGCTATCAGTAAACTGAGTCGATACACAAGTAATCCTAATCATAATCATTGGTTGGCAATGAAGAGAGTTTTGGGATACTTAGATGACACTCAAAACTATGCTTTACATTACAACAAATATCCAGCCGTTCTTGAAGGATATAGTGATGCAAATTGGATTACTGGGTCAACTGAAACAAAATCCACAAGTGGATACGTTTTTACTATTGGTGGAGGAGCAATATCTTGGAAATCATCCAAACAAACATGTATAGCTCGCTCTACAATGGAGTCTGAATTCATTGCTTTAGACAAGGCAGGTGAAGAAGCTGAATGGCTCCGGAATTTCTTAGAAGATATTCCATTTTGGCCCAAACCAATGGCCCCTATATGCATACATTGTGATAGTCAAGCTGCAATAGGAAGGGCTGGAAGCATTATGTATAACGGCAAGTCTCGTCACATAAGACGAAGACATAACTCTGTGAGACAACTACTCTCTAGTGGAATTATCACAATTGACTATGTGAAGTCAAAAGATAATGTGTCGGATCCACTTACAAAAGGCCTAAATAGAGAGGGAGTTGAGAAATCATCGACGGGAATGGGACTATGGCCGAGAACAAGTCATCGTGGCGGTAACTCTACCTAGAAGACTGGAGATCCCAAGATCTAGGTTCAAGGAGATAAAACAAAGTCATTGATGACGGTTCAACATTGTCAAAGGAAAAAAAAAAATTATTATTATTTTATGGTCCATTCTCATGATGAGACAATGTTTAGTAACCAGGATAAAGACATAAGGACTTTTTAATGGTTTCTAAGTTTGATACAGGGAATATCAAATGGTGTATCTATGGGATAACACATTTAGAAATCACCTATGTAAGTGTGAAGTGTAAGCCGCTTCAAGGAGAATCCGGTAAGGCCAGTTCTTTAAGCACTTACTATCCAAGATGTGTTCATGGCTGAAACGAACAAAACAATGAGAACTAAGAACAGTTCAAGGGTTGATTGTGTGACATATGTTGTCTAGGTATACACCAAAGCTCGACGGTTCAAAGATATCAAATCTACCGATTGACCGAGTATATCCGATATATGTTCACTACGGAAAGTTTAAAGGGAAACCTACTTATCCAGATGCGATTAACCTTTACCTACAAGACACACACGTTTTTTCATGCATATGTTTTAACAATAGCCTTCCCCATTCATGTGGGGGATTGTTGGGATTTAGCAAGTGTGAATGGGAAAAGAAAAGAGAGAATATGAAAAGTGAGGGAACTACTTTGGAGGGAAAATGAAAAGTCATTTGCAAAGTGCAAATGAAAAGTCATTTCTTATAAATTTGCAGGTAACAGTAACATTCCGAAAAGTTGTTACTCCTTCCGAAAAGTCGTTACTTTTCGAAAAGTCGTTACTTTCCAAAAAGTAGTTATTTTCCTAACAGACACAATTTTTTGAAAAGTTGTTATTTTTTCCAAAAGACACAACTTTCTGGATAAAATGGGTCTGAACAGATTTCACTGAACAGACATGTTCCTTGCTGAAAATGGCTGTAAAAGGAAGTTCATTTTTGATTTTTTAATCACTGAAAATTTTTGCATTTATTTTTCTCTCAAATAAAATCAAAGTGTCGATCGACTGAGTCTGTGTGACTTGTTGCTGTTCTTAAGTTCGTTGAAGTTAAAGAAGTTTGAGGTACCGCTATTTCTTTAACAGGTTTAATCCGTTTTATCTTGGGAGAAATTAATCCATAACCTTGGGTACAGTGAGAGGATTAAATTTCTTAAGGACACACAGTAGTTTCTGTGGACTCGGATTAATTCTTGTATTCTATATTATTTTCTGCTTCATCTTATTTCTGTTTCTGTTTCTGTTTCTGTTTATTAACTTTATAAATACAAGTTATTGTAAGAATAACGGTGATCATGATGAACCTATTCTCTTCAACTATAAGGTCACGTCAATTTTATCATGATACTCTTGGTCAAATTTCATATGAGAATATTAATTAGGAACTCAAGACTTAAAATGATTACGCACATTCAACTTAGCATTCAAACACATATGCTACTTATATTTAAGAAATTAAAATTAATCATGCCCAATAATTTTCATCCAGTCACAACAAAATCACAACTCATTAAAGCTATTGTACAATATAGTTGCAAATTTGGCAAAATAACAATAATTTGTAGTAATATCACTAGCCAATTAAGTAAATAAAAATAAGTTTGTCTGCATGCTTTAAGCATTTTCAGTATCCTGAGCAACGGCTAGCTTCCTCGAAATGAGTTTGAAACACAAAATATTTCGCGTTAGCTAGGAAAAGGCTAAGATACTAGCGTAGATTAATTTATTTTTTCAAAAAATAAATCTTATCATTTTATTCAAAGATAGGGTCAAATAACTTGGTACTAAGGATTGAGTCATGTTGGAATAACATGCACAAAAGATTAAAATACACTTTTGTCCACATGAAGCACAATCAAGAACATGATTATCATATAATATGGCCACATAAAATAATAAAGTTAACAACATAAATTTTCCATTCGAATAATCAAGAATTTTGGGTCTAACCAACTTTGATTCTGATGTGATAGTTGAAATTTTTTCATCTTTAATTAAAAATTTTAAGTGTGAGTTTGAGACAATAAAAAATCATGTTGAAAGTTAGTGTCACCTCTAGAAATATAGTATATAATGCATGAAGTAAAATTTAATCGCGATTTAATACGGATCATAGACATTTAGTAGTGAAAAATAGAGAATTAAAAATTAAAAAGTATCTTGGGTCTACATTAAAAAAAAATATTGACTCCAGTGATCATTATTTACTTGTGATTTTGTGTGACATGTGAATGTGATATAGCTCTTATAATTAGTAAACTTGACCAGATACTATTAATCATACGAACATATTGAAAACCAAGGCCCACTATTTTCATATTATAACAAAGTCTCATTTAATTGTATATAAAACTAATAATCAATTAGAAACTTCTTTACAAAATCCAATTTGATATGAGAAATTCCAAGATAGCTAAATGCACCTAATGATTGCTAAATAAGAGTGCATATACTTGAGTCATCATTTGGAATATTGAAACCTGATGAGCATGCAATCATTTAGCTCATTGGCTTAAATACATCATACTTTTATGTCCAATAATTTTGACATGGTATATATATAGGTTGATTCATAATTTAATAGATTTCTGAAATGACTTTAAGTTAATAAATAATAATGATTGAATTGATGATGATAAAATATATAATTATTATTAATAAATAACATAAAAGCTATTGAATTCACATAAATTAACAATTAATGCTCTAGGCCCGTCCTATGTATACATATAATTTTATGAAAAAGGAGATTCGAACGAACCTCTTTGCCTCCCTAACTCCACCCTTGGTCCCAAAATACAATTTAACTTCATTTACAATGAGACTTGATATGGATTATCTGCCCCTACAGGGATGGAGCGGCAACCATTTACTACGATGGGTGTCGAGTGGAAGGATTGTGATGTATGTAGTTAAATCATCCTAACAAACTTGTACACTTGAATCATGTTCATGCTTATTAGAACTATCACTCAACAGAAAATAAGAGTTTAGTTTCGGTTCATCGCGATATGGATAGGAAAAAGAGAGATTTTCGACGTTTATAGATCACTAGGATAAACACTTTAATTTGTGAAATGGGAGTATCTTATAGTTATAGTAGATTAATACACGATCTGTATAGGAGGCAATTACTTCTTAATGGCAAAACCACTTGCACAAGTAGCTATATCAAATAGGGATTGTCTTTGTATGATTTCGAATGAAATCATCTAAGGAATCACATCACTACAATCATAAAGTACCAAGGGTGGTCCTAGAGATTTCATGTTTGAGAACTGAGAACAAAGAACAGTAAGGACCATGTTCTTCTTTAATAAATGTTATGTGATGCGACTCAAGATTAATTGAGTAATGAATTTTGAATCTCGAATGAATAAAAAAATAACTTTCACATATAGCCATTCAAAAATAGCCTAATTACTCTCCATAGCTATAGTTTGATATTACAATTCGTAGCTACATATTATAGAGAGGAGAGAGGCGAGCGAGATTGGAAGAGAGAGGGAAAACGTGGGAGAAAGGTCAATTGTAAATGTACATCGGTTATGCAATTGTATATTATACATATGTATTTGTATATATGACAAGTGACATTGGGGTAGGGAGGAGAAGACGAGCGAGATTCGGAGAGGGAGGAGAGAAGCGAGCGATAATGGGAGAGAGGCGAGAGAGAGAGGGGAAAAGAGTGGGAGAGAGGTGATTGGTATATGTATATCGGTTAGATAATTGTATAAATATGCAATTGTATATATGGCAAGCAAGATTGGGAGATGGAGGAGAGAGGCGAGCGAGATTGGTAGAGGGAGGAGAAAGGCAAGCGAGAGAGGGCAGAGTGGGAGAGAAATGAATTGTATATGTATATTAATTAGATAATCATATATTATACATATAGATATTTTTATATTTTGTCGAATTATACATATTCAAAGGTGTCTAATTGTACAAACTCGAAGTCAGCCCATGTAATTAATGTATAATGTTAGTCGCGAGTGAAAATTGTAGCAAACTATAACTATAATGAGTAACTAATTAGTATAAATTTGCTTAAACACATATTTTTTCAAAGAAAAAGTGGAGCAACACACAAGATTTAAGCCCATAACATGATTAACATCAAGAAGTCCTAATACTTGCATTATCACTTAAGGCAATCATTATTCATAATGAACAGATATTTTAAATAATGAACAAAATATGATTGTCACTCTATATATATTTGTATGCAACAGACACTGTTCAGTCAAGAAAAATACTTCTCAACCATCATAACTCAGTATACTGTGTTTCTCTATCGAACTAACAGAGGCGAATTCATAACTTAAACTTCAAACGAAAAATTTTTCAAAATGGATTTGATCAAATCATCCACTTCTTCATCAACTAGTAAGAGCACAAAACAAAGAAAGAACCTTGGTGCTAGTACTCAAAGTATCAAACAAAAAGCAGAGGATCAAAAGAGCAATTTTCGATATTTGGGAGTAAGGCGAAGGCCATGGGGTCGATATGCTGCGGAGATAAGAGATCCAAACACGAAAGAAAGGCATTGGCTCGGAACATTTGACACTGCTGAAGAAGCTGCGTTGGCTTATGATAGAGCTGCACGTTCCATGCGTGTTAACAACAAATCTAACAAACCAACTCGGACTAACTTTGTCTACTCTGACATGCCACATGGCTATTCGGTTACTTGTATAGTCTCCCCTGACGACCAATATCAACACCATCACCACCACCACCACCAACAACAACAACAACAGCAGCAGCAGCAGCAGCAGTTATTGGTCTTTGATCAGACTGGGAATGCTCCAGCTCCTAATGTCGATTATGGGCCCCCCCACTTCAGTCAGTTTTCCCTCAGCAACATGAATAATGTTGGTGGCGATAGTTGTGATGGTGTAGAGTTTGTGTCACAACAATACTATAACCCCAACTACGACATGCATATGGAAGATGGTTACAGGTATCAAATCATGTCATAATTTCATTCAAAAGATTAAAGTGTTATAACTTTTAATCGTTTAAATATATAATTATTTCCATCCAAAAACTGCATCTGACTATATCTTGATCCAAGCACGATGTTGACCAACTATTTATCAAAACATACGTGAACTATCAATTGTTCCCTTTTTCTATCTCAGTGATAGAGACAGTTCAGATAGTAAGAATGAACACATGATAATTCAAATAGGAAGAGTGAACACATGATAGTTCAGATAGAAAACTCGCAAAAATGTGATAAATATAATTCTGATCCATATGCATAATATAATTTTGTAATGAAGGGTGTCCAACTGACCATCCAGGTATGATAGTAAGACTAGAACATCAACAGAATTGCCACCATTGCCAGAGGATATAACAAGCAGTGGTAACTACTACAACTTGAATAGTGAATTTCCAAATTCGGAGATGGGATATGACAGTAAGAATGAAATGATAATTGGTACAAATAATGAATATGGAGCAAGCACAATGACTACAACAACAGCTGGGAATTTTAGCTATTTTGGTTTTGATGATTGTTTACAGCCATTGCAAGATGATCCATCCAACAATAACAGTTTGGTTTATTGGTTCTCATAATTATAAATATTTACGTCTCGTATACTTTGTTTTTTTTTTCAATTGTAATTGTACTTGTACTTTCATGTTCTTTTTCTATCTTGAAGGGATATATGACAAGTAATTTGAAAGCGAAAAAGGTATATTCATTGGTTTTTGTCTTACTATTTTTTTTCGAAATTATAGATTTTCGGTAGTAATTGAGCTAGTAATATAATTTCTATGATGTCGTAGTGGTGTAGAGAGCGCGTATATATATATATATATATATATATATATATATATATATATATACACTATTCATGCGATGCCTAGATAATATTAAAATATTAATTTAAAGTATTTTAGATTAAGATACCTTGTACAAACATTTTTTTACGAATAAAAGAGTCCAAATTGGATTCAATAATTTACTAAAACAAATTAAAATGTCAATCAAACAAAAACTGATGAGTTTAGGCCCACAGGCCTTACCACTTCAGCAAAGGAAACAATAAACTAAAGAACCAAAAATAAACAAAAAGAAAAAAACAGAAGCAATTGAAAGAGAAAGGAATGCTACTACAGGCAGAGGTCCACAGTGGGGAAGACCAAAATGTTACGCCCTGAAGCCGCCAAAGCGCCCAGGAGTAAATCATCTGCAGTATTCTGGCAAGAAATGATTCAAAACATCGTAGCTTTCCGTCTCTATAGCTTTAATGTCACTTTCATTAAGTTTTTCAAATTTCATTTAAAAAATATGGAGAAATTTTATTAAATAACCAAGTGAATACATCTTCAAAGACCTAAATTCTCTTCGATCTTTTTCTCTTTTTCCTTCAAATGATCCTTTCACTCCTTAACATACTTTGTATCGCTTTTAGGACACCAATTCGAACGATTTCTCGCCCTCGAAAACATGTCTTACGAAGGATTGGTTTTCTGCCTCGTCCTTTTGCTCGACTTTGAGAACTCCCACTTGGAGTACTTTGTGAATGTTCTCGTTCTGCTATATCTAAAATGAGAACAAAACGAAATATGATTAATACCATTTAACGTGACAACATATGTCACAAATTTCTCATAGACAAACAATGATTTAAGGAACATAAGGACTAAATGAATACACAAGACCAATAGGATCCTAAGGAGTACACATATAAAAATAATCCTAAATAGGACACTGATCTCAATCCAAAAAAAAAATTCCTTCGAATTTTTTTTTTCCAGCCCAACTTAGAAAGTCCATCTCTTACTCATTTTAAGTCTGTTGGGATTTTTTTTAAAAAAAGGTGACATTAAAGTTTCAAAATAAATGGCCGGTGATATAAGTCTTAAGAATTCAGTGTAGATGACAATTATGTGATTAGTGATTCAGGATTGTGGAGTTGCCCTCAAATTTATAAGTGACATTTTGGTCCACTAAATTAAATGAGAGGTAAAAGAGTAAATTCACTAAAAACTAATTTAATCGATTTTTGTGGGAATTAAATAAAGATAAAAGGGTAAATTGACTAAACAAAACCTAATTTAACCATTTTTTTGTGGAAAAGGAAAGCCATCATCGAGCCAAAAGAGAAAATAAAAGATTTTCCCCGCGCCTCTAGCCTTCGTATTCCTCCTCCTCCTTCTCTTCTTCTTCTTCTTCTTCTTCTTCTTCTGCTCTCATCTTTGCTTGCTAGCTTGCCTTTCTTCCGCCTCTCTTTATGTTCTTCTTCTTCTTTTCGTACATCATGGGTCTTGACAGCTAGTACTTCAACTTTCTTCTTCTTTGTTCTTCTTCTTGAATCAAATTTAGCTAATTTCTAGTCAGTGGATCAAATTTCATTCTGTATCAATTGAAATTACTTCATAAGCGATTCGGTCACACACCATTGTTCTGATAAGTAAAATTAACAGTTATTCAAAATCATCCATCAACATTTGATCTGGGTACCTATAATTTTTTTAATAATTTGCATTCGCATTTTCAACATATGGCTATCAACAGTTAACTGTTGCAACATATTATAGCCATATGTAGCAACAAAAATGATTTTCAATCGCAAAAGAATAGTTATATGTTGCTACATATGACTGTTTAGTCGTGATAAAATAAATCACACGTGACAACATGTTTATGTTATATGTAGCAACAAAAAGGTTAACTCAACAGCAACTAAAAAGTTAAATGTAGCAACATATGACTTACATTTCGCAACAGAAAAGTCATATGTGACAACATATAACATAAAAATGTTGTCATATGTGATTTATTTGTCACAATATAATAGTTATATGTAGCAACATATGACTTACATCTCGCAACAAAAAATTCATATGTGACAACATATAACATAAGCTTGTTACCACATGTGATTTATTTGTCACAACTGAACAATCATATGTAGCAACATATGACTTACATCTCGCCATAGAATAGTCATATGTTGCAACATATACTTATTCTTTATAATTACTAATTATTTTTTTAATTAATTTCTTCAGGTACAATAATGGAGTTATTATTTGTAGGAATTGATTGTCGTGGTGAATGAGTCGAGAAGAAAAATCGATTCATTTGGCGTTGAAAGAATAGTGATAAACAAGGAGTCCGTTCAGTAGGGATGTATGTTAAAAGAAATATTTTATGTGATGATTTATCAATTTAGTCATGCAAAAGTCTGGATTCAATTGTCAATTGGAAGATCTTGTCATCAGTTACATTCCCCTAATGAGAAGGTTTTACCTTTTAGAATAATTGATCAACTTAGTTTTTTTTTATTTGTGAGGAGTATAGAAACCGCCCATATTAAGACTCTATATAGAAGAAAATTCTATCAAGGAGGATCATAATGTAGAAGAAGGACAACAAGATATGTTGAATGATGAATTTGATCCCACGAACATAATAATCTCAATGATGAAATTGGAATACGTGAAGGTGGAGGGACGGACCTTGAGAGCAACATTACTTCAACACATATGGTTGGCAGCAATAATTCATGTGCTTCTCAATCATCACACGTGAATAATGTTTGAGATGATGAAACATGTTTTTATAAGGGAATGACATTCAAGAACAAGAAAAAACTGAAAAATTCATTGAAAATTGCTTGCTTGAAAAAAAAAATTAGACTGACAAAAGTGATCAATTTGCGTATTGTGTTTTCTTTTAAATGTTCATATCCGAATCGCAATTGGTGGTTGAGGGCTATAAAATTTACAAGTAGCGACAGATTTTCCATCAGAATCTATGAAAAGTACCATACATGTGGTTCAGATCATCTTACAAGCCATAATCGCCACGAAAAAAAGTCATAAATAAGTACTTTGAAAATAGGTTTCCCAATGGTAAAGATCCATCCACAAGAGACATGTCAAATCAACTTCGCACAGAATTGGGTTGTAAAGTAAGCTATTGGAATATTTATAAGGGCATCGAGCATGCTAAGTCTAATGTCAGGGAAACACACGAGGACAAATATGCAGTGCTTAATGCGTACCGTTATATGCTTGAAGTTGCGAATCCAAGAAGCAAGATGACATTGTTGCTTGATGAAAATAAGAGGTTTCGGTATTCCTTTGTATCATATGTTGCTTGCATAACTGATTTTCAAGAAATGAGAAAAGTAATAGCTGTTGATGGCATATTCCTGAGGAGCAAGTATGAAGGAGTTTTGCTATCGGCGGTGACACAAGATGCTGAGAGTCATATATTTCCAGTAGCTTTCTATGTCGTGGACAAGGAATGCAATACCTCATATGAATATTATTTTTCAAAATATGAGAAGCTTTGTAAATGATACTGATGAGTAGTGCATTATTTTTGATAAGCATCCAACTATTCGAAAAATGGTTACGAGAATATACCTAGCATCTCATTATGTTTGTTGCATGACACACTTTGGAAAGATATTCGAAATAACTTTCACATTTTAAAAGTCATGTTCCATTTTTATTAAGAAGCAAAAACGTACGATGATGTGAGTTCAACGATCATTTTCATCAAATAAGAGACTTGGTACCAAAGGCGGCTGAAGCTGTTGAACGTATTGGATTTTATACATGGAGTAGGGCATTTTGCCCGAAAAATAGGTACCATCTCATTTGAGTTTATTTTTATTTTTTGTGTTTTGTTTAATATTTATTTTTAATTGAGTAGATATAACATTATGATGTCAAACATCACAGAGTCGGTGAATGCTATATTGATGTTGAAAGCTCTATTTGATGAAATAAACAGGAGATTACATTGTTATTTCACCAGTGGTGTATGAAATTGGTGCAATCTGCAAATAGATTTGTTCCCTCAATTGCAAAAGACATATCAGAGTATGTCAACGCGAGCAACAAGTTGTTGGCTCATCAAATGGCTAACTACAAGTTCAGTGTCACTGGTCATGCTGATGTTGCTACTGTGGATTTACAAAGAAGAACTTGTACTTGTAAATTTTTTGACTTGAATAAAATACCTTGTCCACATGTCATAACAACGCTTCGATCCCAACATGGTGCTTATTTTAAAAATCAGATTTATGATTACTCCTCTTCATATTATTAGATGGAAAAATACATAATGAAACATTGTCAGGAAATGCACCTGGTGCCATATGAAGTTTCTTGAATTGTCCCTTTGGATATCATACAGAGAGAAGTACCTCCTCCATTTGTTGATGCAAGCAAACTTGGAAGAAGGAGATATAAGAGACGGCGTGGAGTTGGTGAATCATTTCCAACAAGAAAAAAAATAAGTGTTCCATATGTAGGGACTTTGGCCATAAAAAAACTATATGGCCAAATCGAAATGTCCCATAAGTAGTGTTCTTGAATTTTAATGAATGCTTAAGAAAGCTTTCTTTCTTCTTATCTTATTTAGAATCAACTTATGTGATGTTATTTATATTTAATATGTGATTTATTTTGTTATGTGTTGCTAGTTATAATAGAATATTTCATTTGTGGCAAGATATGTCAATTATGTGTTGCTACTAACAACAAAATATTTCATGTGTGGCAACATATGTCAATTATGTGTTGCCATTTACAACAGAATATTGCATCGATGGAAACATATGAAGTTATGTGTTGTCACTTAGCACAGAATATTACATCTGGCAACATATGTCAATTATGTGTTAGATCATATAACATAAAATTATATCTGTCCCAATATATGTAAATTATGTGTTACAAGCACAAAAAAAAAAAAAATCTATACCAACATATATTTTTTTTTTAAAAATACTTACGTGTAATGTGTGTGAACATTCAATCAATAATATCATTGCTATCATTGAAACAACTTTTAAAAAAAAACTTAATGACACAATTCTTCATATTTTACCCTTTTTTTTAAAAAAAGTACTTGCATTTGAAAAGTCAAAAGTTTGTTTCTTCTCTTCTCTTCTCTTCGTCCTCAAAGTTGCAACTTTTCAAATTTTACTGAATATCCAATATGAATAAGAAATCTTCAAAAATAACTATGAGTAAAAAAAATTTCCTAATTAATATTATTGAAAGGATTTCTTGCTACTCCCTACAAAATTTAATGAGGGTTAAATTAAGGTATATGTTATAAACATATTTGTATTATAGTGCATGTCTAATTATGTGGAGTCCTTGTAGGATATGGTTAGGTATTCTACTTTAGAACCAAGTAAGGTTTTCCCTATAAATAAAGGATCTTCCTTCATTGTAAAGAAGATTTGAGGAAGATCTATGAATCCTGAATATACTTCAAGAGAAATAAGAAATCTTTCTCTTCTCCCTACTTTATTCGTCTTCTAATTTCATATAGTTTCATAACACGTTATCAGCACGAATCTCAAATTTTGTGATTAAGTTTAGATAATTCAGATTGAGCAGGCTTCTTCTCTCAAGAATCGTGTTAATATTGCAAGTGGGACACCAAACAGGTATGTGTAGTATTTTCCTTGATTAACATTTATTGTTAATTTTGATAATCTACAAATTAATTGACAAAATAAAAATGTGGGATAATCGCATATAAATTCAAAAAAAAAAAAAAAGACGGTGGCAGTGAACATATTTTTATGTGAGCATATGTACATGTTCAATTTTAATTTGAAACTTATTATTATTATTATTATTATTATTATTATTATTATTATTATTATTATTATTATATATGAGCAATTAATTCAAAAGATTATTGGAGTTGATGTGGCATAATATCATTAGAGACTCGGGTGAGTCTCAATTGAGAATAAGATGATGAATCAATTTTCATCGCATCAAAAGAATAAGACGATGGATTTATGTTCAATCGCACAAAGAGGATAAGATATTGTATTGAAGTCATGGTGCACCATGATGATAAGATATTGGGTTCAAGACCCATCGATTTATGACCTAAGACACTTTTATATGGATAAGACATTGAATTTGAGTTCTAATGCACCATATTGATGATATAATAATGACTAAAGAAAAACTAATGTGTATTTTATGAGAAGTCATGAGATTTACTGAATTTGCTTCATTACGTAAAGTGAATGTAATAGTAGTGCATAATATGTATGAAATAAGACAAGTGATTTAATAATGCACATAATATGAAATGAGGTACTACAACTATCATTTGATATGATCACATGTTTGTGTCCCATTCATCAAGAATGAAAACTTTTGATAAATGCTAAAAATATAAATCCATTCTCTAAAAGAAATGAGGTGTAAGCCACCATGTCAGGCATGAGAAAGATTGCGATTTTTTTTCAATGATGTGGTATCACTAAGAATGTCTCTCAGAAGACATGTATTATAGAAAAGTTTCATGTTTTATATTCAAGCTTGTATTGGCCAAAAATTAGTGCAATTGAGGCACATTCTATGGTAAATAAGAAGTTTGCTAATTCCAATACTTTCTTAGTTTGACACGATTGTCTGGGACATCGTTAGTCTATAATGTTTAGACGAATTATGGAAAGTTAGAATGGACATCCATGGAAGAACCTAAAAATTCTTTTAAACAGTGAATTTCTTGTACTACTTGTTAACAAGGCAAGTTAATTGTGATGCCATCATAAACGAAAGTTGAAATTGAATCTCCTGCGTTCAAGGAACGTATATAAATATTTGTGGACTTATTCATACACCTAGTGGAATGTTTAGATACTTAATGGTCCTAATAAATATTTCTTCTATATGGTCTGATGTGTGCCTATTATTATCTCGCAACTTGATGTTTACAAAAATATTGGCACAAATAATATGTTTACATGCACAATTTTCTTCAGATTAGTTCATTCAATGATGGGATCACGACTCACCTAAAGGATAAAGAAATTGAGAAGAAATAAATCTGAAAATTACTCTTGGAGTAATAAAATTGATATTTACTCATGTAATAGTACATCAGAAATTTACTAAAGCAAAAGGCACATGGCGTAGTAAACATGGAGTTTACGAGTACTAATAATTTTATTAGTTGGCATGAATAATTTGATTATCCCAAAGATGTGCATACTGAGTAATGGACATACATTGAAAAACTAGAAGATTCTTCAAGAATTCTTTTCGTTGTTTGTTCTCGTGATAAAGTTGATTGGATCAACTAAAGTTGGGACTAAATCCTTAAATTCTGAAAAGTATAAAAGGTGAATATAGGCCCGTTCACCTATCATGTGATATGATAAAGAGATGCATCTATAAGATAATCACATGTGCGTTTGTTTTCAACATGTAGTTTGTCATTCATAAAATTATTTGTGCAAAAAAAATAATTGAGTTAAGAGCACAATTTTAAAATATGTAATCAAGACAATTTATCTTGATAATATTGATAAATACTCAAGATGTTGTGACATTAAGTGTCTAAGATAGTGAAATCATTGCTAGTGAAAATAAAGCTCCATGTGTCGATCTGAAATATGATACCGCATACAAAAGTAATTGTATGCATCAAACCAATAAATTATGATCAGATTATCTTTCTATCGGTTTATGGTCAATGACCAAATATTTTTCATCTGATTATTTTGGTATGTAATATATGATCAATGAATATACAGTGATGCACAAAGATAAATTTTCCAAATGATTGAGATATATGTTAGTTTGTCTAACATAAGGGGGAGACTAGAAGCAACAGAAGAGTTGTAAATACTCCTATTGAATGTCCCTTAAGATAAAGTCTATGACATGCATGAAGCATGATAGACTAATCAATTTTAAATAAAATAATCCTTGAAAAAGGGGGAGGATCAAAGAATCAAAATGATCATGATAAGGATACAATGTGCTCTTGGAGATCTTACAACATAACACTTTATAAAATCTTATGAGAGGGGTAGCTACCTAAAAATAATGAAGTGATGAGATCTCAATAAGTTTTGTTATATTGTGAATCGATACAAAATGGTATATCGTTGACGATATCTTTGATACAATGGCGCGCAATATTGTAAAAGATTATGAGGATATGAATTCTACATCTATTAAAGCATGCTTGTGTAGAAATAATTATCAAGTGAAAAGTGGAATGGTGCATCTTGGTAAGCGTAAAGCTTATTTGACTTGCAATCTAGACATTAGAAGATGTCATACATCTAATATTGAATGTGTTACTTGACAAAATTAATATGAAAATATGAAAATATTTAATGGGTTCAAAATCTAAAGCATATACAAGTTTTTGGAAAATTTGTGTATCATCCTCATAAGGATTAAATAGATTCAAAATGCATAGAGCATATACAAGTATTATTATGCAAGTTGATGACTAGAATTGAAATTTTTGGCAATAGATTATTTGCTTAAAGAAGTTGAAGTAAGGAACTTGCAGAACTCTTTGACTCTGAAGGAAAGATTCATAAAAGCAGATAGAAGAAAACATATTTCATCAAGGTTTTTCTATACTCATAAGCTCCCAAGAATGGTGATATCAACATGCAAGAGGTTTGTTCAAGTAATATTATCGTTGATTTATTCACCAAGTCTCTACCAACTACAACTTTCAAGTGCACAAGCTAGGAAAACGAAGATTCTAGTCTCTGAATTGATGTTGTCATTAGGGAAAATTAATACGCGATGTACTCTTTTTTCCTCACAAGGTTTTGTTCCACTGAGTTTTCCTTGTAAGGTTTTTAATGAGGCATCCATAATGCGTATTATTATATATGTGTACTCTTTTTCCTTCACTAGATTTTTTTTCCTACTGGGTTTATGTAGTAAGGTTTTAACGAGGCACATAATCTACCGACATTCAAGGGAGAGTGTTATAAACATATTTGTATTATAGTGAATGTCCAATTATGTGGAGTCCTTGTAGGATATAATTAGGAATCCTACTTGGGAACCAAGTAAGGTTTTCCCTATAAATAAGGTTTTTTCATTGTAAAGAAGATCTGAGGAAGATCTATGAATCCTGAATATACTTCAAGAGAAATAAGAAATCTTTCTCTTCACCCTCCTTTATTCGTCTTCTAATTTCATATAGTTTCATAATAAAGAATAGTTAATTTAAAAATTGTACGGAACTGATTGATTCTCAAGAATAAATTAAGTATTTTAAATTTTAATTCAAAAAAATTAAATTTAACTCGATGACCCGCCTCACCTTCCACAATTTTTGAAAAATCATTTCCGGATTTGTCGCAGCTTACCTTGTTATGCCCCATTGTCATTTTTATTT
>NC_028647.1:38024354-38070426 GCF_001406875.1 Solanum pennellii
ATATATATATAAATCAATTTTTGATCTTTAATTTCATTTCCTAATCATTTTATTTCATTTCTCAGTTCCATGTTCCTCAATGAAGTCACTAATGAACTTTCAGTATATCGAAAGGTATCACTGATTAGGTTTGCTTATAGTAGATGGTCGATTGTTCAACAAACTATTTCTTTCTTGGTAATGTGGAGGGCATCAGGATATTTAGAAGCCTAATACAGAAAATGCGTGATAATTTTTAATATGTTTCGTCTGTATTCACTTTTTTCGATTTTGCATTTTAAATGTGTTATTTCTTTTGTATTATAATTTTTTCAACTATAGCGATCCAATCAGAGGTGAACCCAGGATTTCAAGACCTTTGATGCATTAATATACACATAGCTCAAATATGATGTCTACGCCAAACTTAAAATTAAAACAATAAAAACAAGCTTAAGTGAAATTCAAACTTTGGTCTAGAGGATAATATCTCTTGCTTCTACTTGTTCTTCTATGTTTTTTTTATAAATATATTATCAACTATTTCTTAATTTCTACCAATTTTTCAAAATAAATTTATATATATACATATAATTTTTTTGAAAATTACCAAGTGAACGTGTACCCCTCCAATGTAATGTGGATCCGCCCCTTGCCAGCTTCGACCCCAAATCATCACCAGAAACAACCTCCAAATTCACCAGCAAAATAACCCTCCAAACCCACCAGACCCATTTGGAACAACCACCAAACGTACCAAAAAATCCATGCCATAATCCCCACCAGAAACGACCCCAAACAACAAAAAAAAAAAAAAAATCAGGCGAAATCAAAACCCCATAACTCAACCCCTGTTTTCCTTCACCCAGACCCACCCTAAAAGATCAGCAACTCCATCAGATCTCACTCGAACCGGCAAGCTCCGAAACCCACGAGCTCCAAGCTTTGACGAGCAACTGAACCAGACTACTTCCCCTTTACCCTTTCGATTTTTCATTCTTTTGCAGGTATTGAGCGTGGTTTCAAGCTCCAGAACATCACAACTAGAAACTCCACATCGGAGAATGATCGATGAAATAGCCGGACCCCTGCTGCCGCTCTGAGCTCCGACGAACAACAAAAACAATCAGAACTATTTCAAAAATGCTACATTAAAGTGACCTTTTTCCTCTTCCATTTTTTTTATTTTTAAAAAAATATATATTTGTGTAGATTTTCAGTTGATTGATGTTATTATTACCACAATTTTGTTGTTATATTCGGACCGATTTGGATATTATTTCCCCAATGAGATTGTTCTAGTATTGTTCACTATTTTGATTAACTTCTTTTGAATTGTTTTGGCTTTTATTTATTAGTATATTTATTTATTTTGGGCATTTTAATTATAAAATTAGGTTGTGTTTGTATTTTTATTTATCTGTTACTTGGTCATTATTTGTTGTTTAGTTGTTCACAATTATGTTATTAGTAGTTATTGTTTGATTAGTTTATTTTATTTTACCCTTCAATTTGTTATGCTATTAGTTAAGTATCATTTTACACGTTTTATATTAGTTTCATATGATTGTTGTCGATGATTTACTGGTCTATTTTATCTTAAATATTTTTCAATTCACTCAATAGTTAAAATGGCCAGTGAGAAAAATTTCTCCGTCGATTTTGGAGGTCTCACTAAAATTAAAGAGAGAAATTTAGTTTATGTTTATATATTTCGTATGTTAAAAATGACCGATGAAGAAATTACCGTCGATTTTCAAGGCCTCCCAGGTTAATAAGACATATTTTTATTTTGAAGTTATTATTTATTTTATTTATTTTTATTCGTATTTATTTAGTACTAACACTTTTACTAAGTGTCTTTATAGGTACACGGAGCTGCTTTCCAATAAAGTTATTCGAATTAAATTTGAAATATATTCATTATGCATTATGTTGTATATATTGACGTTAGGCAAACCTTAATCCAATTCTTACATTATTAGTTTATTTTATTATTTGTGTATATTGTATGTTGATTATACTTGTATTGTTTTATCTCCTCAATTTTAAAAAAATAAATTCAGACGGGACCCACATTTGTGGATTTCGAAGGATGCCTAATGTCACATTCGGGGAGCAACCCACACCCACACTCACACATGCACACACGCACGTACGCACACACGAATACACGCGCGCACACGCACGCGCGCGCGCACATACACACACATATACACACACACACACGCAAGAGTTCATTCATTAGTGCAATGTATAGGTAGAGTCCCATACCCTTACCTAGACTAATCTAAACCCCTTAGGTCATCCTAGTTAGAGTTCATTCATTACTTCATTTTACCTTTTGGGAACATCTTGCCTTAACTGACATAGACCACAAGAGCTAATGTGGAATCCGGTGTCATGGAACCTACACCGAAAGAAGGCGGACTACTTGCCAAGGTAGTACTAAAACATGAACATAGCTTCTATTGTGGATTCACTAGCTAGTATTCTTATGGGGGCGACATAGTTCAAGAACTAGGAGATGTAGTTGGGACCCTCTTTATGCTATATGCATTATAGTCTCCAATCTCATGAGTACATTAGTGATCCTACCTTCCACATGTGGAAAGAAACACTTCTCACTCTAGTTCACTCGGTGCTAAGCTAGAGTCCCTTTTGAAATGTCTTTAATGCCTTTATTAATCATCATAGCTTAATGTAGGTCATAGGGTCTATCCCTTATATAATCATCATCGTAGTTCAATAATAATTGCATGAGTATTGTCCTTTCATTACAATTCATACATGTGAGGTTAGCACATTTACATATCACATTATGATAAGGCCATTGATATGTTACCACCATTCTTATAACATTTACATCTGAGCCAACAACTCACAAACCATAGTTCAAGATATTTCAATTCAACATCATACCAACCCCATCAATCTTAATATAAGGTATACTTCAACACAACATCATCACTTAATCACAAGTAATCATAATTGAAGTAGAAATTTGAGATCACAAGACTTACTCCATTATCCTTCATAAGGCATCAACAAGGTCTTATCATCGACCATCCAATTCAACCCAACAATGGGTGTAATATCATCACACCATAATAACCAACATAATAATGAAGTCAATTGAATCACTATACAACCATTCATCACTAGTTCATAGCCTAGAATTAGAGACTTAGGTCAAGTTCATGATCTACTTTATAATCTAGGTAAATTACTCAAGAACTGTCATAATTGGATTACAATATATCACAATCTACTCATAATTGGCATGATAACAATAGATTATAATAATTCATACATTAACCGAGCTAATTGTATCAATACAACACAATTCCATTCAAGATCACATTCTAAGGTTAAGGGGAAAAGATCATCTTCCCTAAACTAGGTCAATTCATCAAGAAGTAGTGTAATATAACCATAATACACGTTAATATACTCATAATAATCAAAAGTAATCATAAACAAAGCAATTCACAAGATCAATTTCGTATTGGAATTAAACCCACTTGAATATCATATTTTTGAAATCATCTTGATGGAACCCTTTGGGGAAAGAGATCTCAAAAGTGAAAGGAATCCCATACATCACTAATTTATGAAGTTTGATGGAGAAACTTTATCCTTTTGCATCCCTAGAACCCTCCTTTGCTTGGTCTTCAATGGGGGTTTTTTGGGAGAGAGAAAAAGAGAGAAGGATGAGCAATTTGGGTTTGAGAAATCATGAGAGTTTGGGGTCTTTATAGGGGTCATTAGCTAACTTAATTAGGCCTCCCTTAAACCCCAACTAATTAAATAAACACTTAATAAAATTAACTTAACCAACTTAAAATGTGCAGAAAGACAGTCATGACAGACGAAACCCCGACTAACGGGTCGTTTGTCAATCGATGTCCAATGGACCAACCGTCCTTTTGGTCCATCGTTTTGGTCAAAGAGTTGTCCAAAAGGAACTTTGGCCAAAATTTTTAAGTGTCTATTCATTGTGACAATCAACGCCCCATCTATTGGACCACGCCTCGTCAATGGGTCACGTTGGTGAACACTGTCCCTTAACAACTTTTAGCCACATTTTTAAGGGTCCTCCTCAAGGGCCCTTGGTTGGTCCTAGGGGAGTCGTACCCGAACGTTTCGACTATAAATTAATTCTAATACGTGTTAGACACCTTTCCACTAAATTTCATCATTTTAAGACTCTTAAAACTTAGTCAAATAGGCTAAGACACGCTAGCACCTCTTGAACTAGTTTTCGGACATCATGGACATTCTTTGATATTTTGATTTTAAAACTTTCTAAACGAATAATATACACTATATTTGACCTTAAAAAAGTGTTAAAACTCTTAGAATCTGATGTTAGGCTCTAGATTAGGCTTTAGACTTTCAGAGAATTACATTATCCCCCCCCCCTTAGGAGCATTTGTTCCCGAATAACACTAAAATTCTTTTAAAAGGAAGTAATAGACTCAAGACTAGCAGCCCAACCAACAACACCATATCAAAACTTGAGTCACAATCAAAATCCACATAACCTCATAACCTTTTCTTTTCAAAATGCAACTCAAAAAATCATTTTCAACTCATAAGAGTTCAACATTCGTTTCATGCTTATTCATTATGCCAAGAATTTCTTCATCACATTCAACATGCTCAATACAATTCATGAAGGCACAATATACCAAAATACACAACATAAACTCAAAACAAGTGAAAAGCAAAATTATCATTTTTAGGCATAAAGTTCACTGTGATTCACTGTAACATGCACTTTTTGCACAATTTCACCAAAAATCAAGGCAATTTCAAATAAACTCATTATTTTCACTATAATTAGGAATAACTAACCTTTAGTTATCAAATAGATGAGGGTAACCGGACTTCATGTCGGCCGACCTTCCATGTTGCACCCTCAACTAGGTGATTCTTCCATAACACCTTTATGGAAGCCACATCTTTGTTCCTTTACTTCTTTACTTGTTTATCAAGGATTTGAACCGGAACCTCCTCATAGGAGCGGTACTCTTGAACACCTAGGCCTTCAATAGGAAGAATGGAATCGGGATCACGGATTCATTTCTTAAGCATGGAAACATGGAACAACGGATGAACCGAAGCTAATTCACTAGGAAACCTCAACTCATATGCAACCTTACCGATCTTTTGCAAGATTTCATAGGGACCAACATAACGAGGACTCAACTTTCGTTTCTTGACAAATCTCACCACCCCTTTCATAGGAGAAATTTTTAAATACACTTTATCACCTTCTTCAAACTCTAATTCTCTTCTTCTATGGTCAGCATAAGACTATTGCCAGCTGTAGGCTGTTTTCAAGCGATTTTAGATAATTTGAACCTTCTCCAAAGTCTTATAAATCAACTCGGGAAACAAAAGTGAAGACTCACCCACTTCAAACCATCCAATTGGAATCTACATCTCCTACCATACAAGGCTTCATAAGGAGCCATGGATATAGATGAATGGTAACTATTGTTGTAAGAACTCAACAAAAGGCAAGTGTTTATACCAATTTCCCTTGAAATCAATGATACAAGCTCTAAGCATATCCTCAAGGGTTTGAATAGTACGCTCCGCTTGACTAGCAGCCCAACCAACAACACCATATCAAAACATGAGTCACAATAAAAATCCACATAACCTCATAACCTTTTTTTCACAATGCAACTCAAAACATCATTGTCAACTTATAAGAGTTCAACATTCATTTCATGCTTATACATTATGCCAAGACTTTCTTCAACACATCTCAGCATGCTCAATACAATTCATGAAGGCACAATATACCAAAATACACAACATAAACTCAAAACAAGTAAAAAATAAAATTTTCATTTTTAGGCATAAAGTTCAGTATGATTCATTGTAACATGCACTATTTGCACATCACCAAAAATCAAGGCAATTTCAAATAAACTCATTATTTTCACTACAATTAGGAATAACTAACCTTAGTTATCAAATAGATGAGTGTAAGGGGACTTCATGTCGGCCTCGGCCTCCCATGTTGCACCCTCAACTAGGTGATTCTTCCATAACTCCTTTACGAAATCCACCTCTTTGTTCCTTAACTTCTTTACTTGTCTATTAAAGATTTGAACCGGAACCTCCTCATAGGAGAGGTTCTCTCGAGAACCTAGACCTTCAATAGGAAGAATGGACTCGGGATCACCGATACACTTATTAAGCATGGAAACATGGAACACTGGATGAACCAAAGCCATTTGGATGAGTTTGCCTGATACACTAGCCAGTTCACCACTTTTGCACAATGTGGATTTAGTTATCGGTTAAGATAAGGGATAGAATAACAAGAAAAATTATCTAAATCAAGTATAAATGGGATTCAACAGTGGTGGCGGTGGTTGTGAAGGAGATCTTGGATAGTGTGGTGGCTTTGATGGTTGTGGTGGTGGGGAAAAAGTTGATTTGGATAAAATAAATAGGTTATTTTATTAAGTGGATCTAATCGGGTTAAAATCGAGTAATTTAAATGAAATCAGATAATTTTGATTGATTTGGGGCTTTCCTGCAAACTGACTTGAAAGTCGGAACATATTGGGGAGAAATGGGGGTTGATTTCTGGGATGCTGCTACATGGAAACGTCAAGTAGATGGCCATGAGGTGTGTATGAACTATAATAGTTGCTTGAGTCGTCATCATTTGTTCTACGATCCTTTTTATGGCGGGGTTCTCTTCGAATTAAGTTCAGCATTGTATATATATATATATTACTTGTATGTATGTGTCATAAGTAATCACCCCAAGACTTCGTCTTTCAGGTACTTGTTATGACTCCGGCTATACTACTTTCTGCTTTGAGGCACAACTTTTTGCAGATAGATATGATAAAAGTTATAATATTCGATGAGTGCCACAATGCACGAGGCAAACACCCCTATGCAAGTATAATGATGGTACGTTGTTCGTCTGAGCATCATGACTTAGTATAGTGCTTGAGCAATTCTTGTTGTAGATGATTGATAATGGCAAATTGTGTTTTCCAGGAATTTTATCATCGACAATTAACCCGTGAGAGTGCACAACTTCCAAGAATATTCGGGATGACTGCTTCGCCTATTAAGTCCAAAGGTTGAGGAAATTTGAGATGTAGTATATCATACTGTTAAGTAACTGTTCCTCTCATTTTTGTGAATTCTCGTGTTTGTGCAGGTCCTAGCACGCCAGATAGTTATTGGCGAAAGATTCATGACCTTGAGAATCTTATGCATTCTAAGGTTCTTTCTTGTAGTCATATCTTTTGTATAAGAAAGAAAACATAAACATATATTAAGATATATATATTCGGTTCGTCTGATTGTGATATCCCTTTGCAAATGAAGGTATACACATGTGACAGTGAAGCTGTTTTGGCAGAGTATATCTCGTTCTCAAATCCGAAGCTGAAGATATATAAACATGTAGATATTCCTTCCACATTGTCCAAAAGTTTAGCTCATGACATGGAAAGGTTGAAAGAAAAGGTAAACGTTAATTCAACATTTTTGCTCTTCCAATTTTAGTTGTTTTAACTTCTCTTATGGTTGTAGCATGAATGTTCGATTACAAAATCAACTCTGTCTGATAAGAGTGCTGCATCTGCAAAAAGACGTCTATCAAAACTTTATTCCGCTTTCTTATTTTGTTTGAGTGAGATGGGTGTTTGGCTGGCTTTCAAGGTAAAATTTGTTCCATGCTAGTGTTTATAAAGAAAATCGGTTTAGCCTTGATCATTTTCCGAACATGACTTTTGTTATGAATCAGGCAGCAGAGTTCTTGTCTCAAGAAGAAACTGACTTCTTCTCGTGGGGAGAGTTAGATGTATGTGCTCAAACAATTGTTCGAGATTTCAGTTCAGATGCATCTAAGGTTTTCTCGGCTTGCTTACCTTCTGGTATAACAGTTAGTAATATCCATTTTCTACATGTTTTCGATTTCTTTATGTTATCTCAAATCTTTCTCACTCACTCATCTTCGCGGCAAACATAGGGCCACATTGGTCAATTGGTGGTGATATTCAAGCAAATACGGATGCTAGATATTTGTCATCGAAAGTTCATTGTCTTGTAGAGTCTCTTCTCGAGTACAGGTAAGAGCGGTTGAATATAAAATCTACTGATTAGTCATTTTATGTACTTGTTGGCACTTCATGTGAACTTTTGTATGTGATCCACCAGGAATCTGAAAGATTTGAGATGTATCATATTTGTTGAGAGAATTATTACAGCCATTGTTCTTCGATCTTTATTGAATGAGTTGCTTCCGAAACTAAGTGGTTGGAGAACTGAGTACACAGCGGGACATGCTTCTGTGGTTCAGTCACAGAGTAGGAAAATACAGAATAAAATTGTTGAAGAATTTCGAAAGGGTGTGGTAAGTCCATTTTTTGGTTTTTGGATTGTTTCTGAAGATTTGAAGTCGTTATATATCCATGCAAATGCTGCAGGTGAACATTATTGTCGCGACATCTATTCTTGAAAAAGGGTTGGATGTTCAAAGTTGCAACCTTGTCATACGATTTGATCCCTCAGCTACTATTTGTAGCTATATACAATCTCGTGGAAGAGCTCGAATGCAGAACTCCGACTTTCTTCTGATGGTCAAAAGGTATATTTTGTGCAATATTTGGAAGATTTCATTATATCTATGGACTGATCATTTCTCAATTTGACTCAAATCGTAGTGGAGATGAATCAACCCTTGCTCGAATGCAAAACTTTATGGCTAGTGGGGAGATGATGCGGCAATAATCATTACGTCATGCTTCTATTCCATGCTCACCTCTAGATGATGAAATGTATGATGAGCCTTGCTACAAAGTCGAAAGCACGGGAGCAATTGTTACCCTCAGTTCTAGCGTATCGTTGTTATACTTCTATTGCTCGAGGCTACCATCAGAGGGTTTGTACTGCATATTCCTTGCTATGTGTGTTAAGGAATCTGGTATCGTTTTAGTTCTGCATTTCCGACTGACACTCATTTCAATTGTAGGTACTTTAAATCGAATCCTAGATGTGTGGCTTGAAAGGAAATCTGAAGAACTTACCTGACTCAACTCAACTATACATGACTGAACTCATTTAAATATAAAGTAATTTAAAGTAAGTGCAATATAAAGAAAATCTATTTAAAACTTGATATCAACACTGTATGTATGAAAAGATACAATATAACTCTAAATGTATGTAAAATACAGATAAACGGTGTATATAAAATACAATTAACTTCTGCGGGAGTTTCTCTAACTGACAACCATCACGTAAGAGCTATTGTGATGATACAACGTTTTTTCTCACACTGTCAGGGCCGTTCTATACCTTGCCATTATTATAAAACCTGAACTACTAAGTGGATCTACTAGTCTAAAGTATGACCCTTTTCTACCCATGGTGTGACTCCCAAATATGACATAATATTAACTGTTATGTTTAAAAACATACTTCCTCCTGTGATTTGAGATTAGTTCTCAAAAACATAGCTGAATGGCTACGTGGAAATCATAATTTCCTCTCTTGCTTCATTTAGAAAGCAATTACTCTTTTCTAAAACTAGCTGGAGGCTCCTTGGAAATCTTAGTTTCCGTTCTTATTTAAATGTAAAATTTTTTAAATCTCTTTGGAAATACTTAGTCCCCATATACTTTTAAAGAAATGAACTTCAAATCTGAAATTATTGCTTAACTCATCTTGAACTTTAAGTCTTAAAACAATGTTAAAACATTAGTAAAAGACCTTTGAAAACTTGGATAAACTTTTCTTGACTTGACTCTTAACTCTTCTTAAATTTAATTATGGATTCAAGGATTATGATTTGTGATAGGAAATGTCACATAATGTTTGAAATGATTTTAGATAGCTAAACATGAGAAAATTCAGTGTCTTCGAACAAGTCAGCGATGCATGGATGTTTTAAGTTAGAGAAAAGGGTCAAAATTACCTCTCAACTTTGATTTATTGGTTGACTTTACCCCTATTGTTAAAAACAAATTATTTTTACCCCTACTGTCAATAAACTTAACAAATATACCCCTCCTTGGATGGAAAGCGAAAATCAATTAAAATTGTCTGATTTTATTTAAATTACCAAATTTTAACCCAACCTGTCTCACTTATTAAAATAACACATTTCTTTTATCCAAATCAATTTTGTTTTCTTCATCCACCACCACCATCAAAGCCACAAAATACATAAATGGTAAACTGGCCAGTGTATCATCCAGACTCATCCTAATTGCCAAAGTTGAGATGAACAGTTGCATGATCCTTGGAAGTGATCCGCCTGTTTGTGGCAGAGCTGCATTCCAAATAGTATTAACCAAATAAACATCTTCATTAGAACAGTTGAAGATGGGCAGCTAATTCTAATTCAAAGTATTACTAGAAAGCAAGAAATACATATTATTTCCTCGGAATGTAAAGGTGCATTTTTTGTTTCTCGTAATTTGGCATTTTTACTTTAGAACAAAGTTGATTTGGATAAAAGAAATGGGTTAATCTATTAAGTGGGATGATTCGGGTTTAAATTGGGTAATTTAAATAAAATATGATAATTTAAATTGATTTGGGGCTTCCATCTAAAGAGGGGTATATTTGTTATTTTATTGACGGCAGGGGCAAATATAACTTGCCTTTAATGGCAGGGGTAAAGTTAACCAATAAAACAAAGTTTAAGGACAATTTTAACCCTTTTACCTGTTAAATTACTAGAGAAATTAAATTTTGAGACAGAGGAGTCCACAACTTAACCGCGATGCGGAACAACTTTTGCAATGTAGTTGAGGGTATCTTCAATGAGAAATAAGATAGTGGTGGTGAACCTCACTTTCATCAAAACAAAAGACATAATGGTAAAACTTTGTGATATTTTTGAATCTTTGAATATCAAAATAATTACTGCATATATCATTGTTTTCTCTAAGACACTTCTCAACACAACTTTCTTTGAGGTAACACAATTTTTTTCCTCAACCTCTTTTTTGTTTCTTTTTTACTTCATTATTTTTTCCACTAACAATTTTTGTTTTCTAATTTTTTAGTAGATTCTTTAGATAAATATATTTTTCTTACATATTTAACAAGAGATAAATAAATGAGAAATTCACTTATTTTCTTAAAAAAATATTTGAGGTCTAATCATATACTTCCTCAGTTTAAATTTGATTGAAACCCTTCTTATTGGACGATCATGATACTTCCCAAAAAATCGAAATTCTTGATCAATGGAGGAACAATATTTGAAGATTTTCACTTGACTCAAATTTTTAAAAATTAATGATTTTTTTGTTAATTTTGTATAATTAATTTAAAGTAAGTAGACTCTATAAAAAATAACGTTTAATATTTTAATATTAAATAAGTCATGTGGAAAGTAAGAACCATAGAGTTATGAAATAAAAGGAAATAAATACCATAGATTAAGCTCTTTGGCAATATAACTGCCCAACATTTGCTTAATTATAAATTTGATGAATTCCTAAATTTCTAAAGCGCTACTTCTAAAATGATAAAATTTCTTACTATGTGAAAAGTTCAATAATATATACTTCCCCCGTCTCATTTTATTGAGTTAGTTTGAACAGGAAATTTAAGAAAGAAATGACTTTTTATTTTATTTTTTAAAATTTGTGGCTTAAAATATGTGATAGATATTAATATGATTGATAATTATTTCATTAAGAATAAAATGAACATTTTAAAGTTAAATTGTAATTAAATATAACAATATGTCATTCTTTTCTGGATGAACTAAATCAGAAAGCGACTCATATAAATTGGGATAGAGGGAGTATTTGTTACGACCCAAAATGAGTCGTGAGTGGCACCCACACTCAACCTCCTAGGTGGGCGAACCAAGGAATCCAAATCCCAACATATACCGATAGTTCAACTACGAATAACAAAATAATTCGGAAGCTCCAAAACTTATTGAATATCATTTTTCTAAAACTTGAAAGTCATCACAACAAGGACATATAATCTACAATTACTAAGTCTAAGAGTATCAAAGACACCAAAATAAATGAACTAAAGTAATCTATGTCCGAAAATTAAGGAATTCAGGTAATGACAGAGAGAATCCAACCCAAGCTTGAATGAATAGCTCATCCTTGAATCTGATATGCCAAGACTTGCTAGATCTGAGGGAAATTTGAAGTCATTGGTGCACTCGCTGCACTCGATAAAAGGAAAACAAAGAAAAACACAAGTAGGGCTCAGTACGGGATAACATGTACTGAGTAGGTATCATCAACCAACCCAGAATAGAAACTATAATACAATGAATAATAGTATAAACTCAACTGTAGAACTTAACAGGTGATAAACAACAAATAACATGAACAAGTAAGTATATAATAAGTCAATAATATCAAGATCATCCATGAGGACTCATGCCTCCAATCGAACCATTTGGGGAATTGAGTTCTTTAAGATTGAGTACATTCCGTTAATTTAATATGTTATTTCTTTAACATTATCGTGTCGGAACGTGACACTCCGATCCAATTATACCGTGTCGAAACGTGACACTCCAATTCAAGAATGACGTATAGGAACGTGACACTCTGATCCAATTATACCGTGTCGGAACATGACACTCTGATTTAATTATATTGTGTCGGAACGTGACACTCCGATCCAATTATACCGTGTCGAAATGTGACAATATGATCCAATTATACCGTGTGAGAACGTGACACTCCGATCCAAGAATGCCGTGTCGGAACATGACACTTCGATCCAAGAATACTGTGTCGAAATGTGACACTCCGATCCAATAATACCGTTAATTTATCATTTATTATCAGCACTTTCAATTCATCGATAATATTTCATCTATCCTTCTTTAATCAAGGTATCACTTCGATAAAGAGGGTTAAAGAATATAAATTCCAGGATCTCAGGATTTGAGATCAATCACAAAACACACAATAAAAAACATAGAAAACTTCACAATATCATTCAATGCATATCAATCACTATTAATAGTTTACTATCAAAAAGCATAAACCATAACCTGCCTTGACCGAAGAATCGAAGTCAAGGAAGCTACTTCTTCAATACATTTTCTTTCCTCAATGCCTCCAAACTTTTCCAATCTATCAAGTGTATATGCATACTTTGTAAGTTAACATGTCTATAAACTCTCAAATTATTCTATGTCCATCCTAGACCAAAAAAGCTAACCTAATGGTATAGTCAATTTCTTAAAATTCAAACCTAAGGGTAAGTCTTAATTCCTCGAATTACTATAACTTTAATGGTATTCAAATAATACAATACACCTAATATTTAAGTATTTAACTCAATATATTAAACCTGAAATCAAAATAAGATAACTATATAAAGAATTAAAAGTTAGAGTTAAGTTCTACCTCTAGTAACCTCCATTACGGAAAACTAACAAAATATAATACGATAAAGACCCCAAAATCCAATACTCCCAATACTTGTGATTAAGTTTGATACCATATGCAATTCGTCTGACATATATTCTTAATTAGCTATAAAATTCTCCAACATATAAAAGAATCATGTGCAGCACACATTACTGCTTAAAGAACAAACACTTCCAAGGACTATACATTACTCCCCCACCCACCAATAATCATGTGACATTCTAATTGTTGTCCATTACAATTAATTTAAAGCAATAGAGGAATAGAAATTACCAGGAATTGATCTTCTTTGATAGATTCCGCACGTATTATTTTCTCGTTTGAAACTCTTATTCTTCAATCAAAATATTTACTCCCTAATTATTATATAAGACTAATTATAAAAATAGTAAAAGTGGCCCACTATTAATTTTAATATTATTTTCTTTAACCATCAATTAAATAAATTATTAAAAGTACCCCATTAATTCTATAATTGTAGTTATGAATGGTCCAAAATATTCATTTAGAATCTATCGGAAAATATTTTATGAAACACAAGGATTTAGCACTCGAAACGACCTAAAGGATCGTTACAGTATTAGTTAAATATAATACCTAATATCTACTTTCACTTTGATTTAATTTATCTTTTTCCAAGCTGATGAAAATGAGAGCAATCTTTTGAAGTTGAGGATTGAAAGTGTTATAGCTTCTCTTAATAATCTAGATAGCCCTATGAGCTCTTAGAACAATAATCGCTTTGATTCAATTATATTTTTCCTTAATAAGGATGTATTTATACGAAGAATGTTTTTTTTTCATGGTTGATCTTATAATTTTGTCACCTTCGAATAGCTATTAATTTGTGTAGTTTATATGTAACGACCTGTTTAGTCGTTTTGAGCATTAGAGTTATTCTGGGAAAAACTGGCAGGATCGACGGATCCCACGACGGACCGTCATGGGCACGACGGACCGTCGAGGGGGTCTCGTTCCAAAACACTTAGAATTCTGAAAATTGGGTACTGAAATCGACTCTCTGAACTTCGCGACGAAATGGCAGGACGGACCGTCGCAGGCATGACAGACCGTCACAGACCTTTTACTGAAATCGAGTCTCTGAGCTTTGTGACGGACCTGCAGGACGGACCGTCACAGTCGTGACGGACCGTCACAGTCTCCTTCAGCTCACTCGGGTCGGAATTCTGCTAAAAGTTTTAAAGGGGCGTTTTGGACTTTTCATGCTTATAATTATAAAGTTAGTGGATTAATATTAATAATTCAATTACTTGGGGATTAAAAGGGATAACCTTGAAACAATTAGTGGGGTATTTTATCATCTTTTATACTTAATTATATGCTAACTAGGGTAAAAGAAAGAGGGTTTTGAAATAAGAAAAACAGAAAGAACAGAGAGAGAAGGGAGAAACGAACGAGAGAAAGAGAAAACCGAAGAGGAAAGCAAAGCATTGGGAAAGTAGATTGCTTGATCGCAATTCTTCGGTGGAGGTAGGTTATGGTTTATGATATTTCATAGTAAACTCTTAATAACGAATGATATGTATTGGGTAGTATTGTAAAGTCTCCTATATGCTTAATTGTGTGTATGCATGATGTGTTTATATATATAATTGTGATGAAACTAGCATGATGAGGCTGTTGAATCTTAAATCCTAAATTTACTTGTTAATGATGATGCCTTGGGATAAAAGAAGGCTTGATGAACTGAAGTAATGAGATTAGAGGATCGGGTGTCACGTTCCGACACCAAGATATTAATAGAGGATCGGGTGTCACGTTCCGGCACCAGGATAGAATATGGATCGGGTGTCACGTTCCGGCACCAGGATAGAATATATATATGGATCGGAGTGTCACGTTCCGACACCAGGATAGTATATGGATCGGGTGTCACGTTCCGGCACCAGGATAGTATATGGATCGGAGTGTCACGTTCCGACACCAGGATAGTATATGGATCGGGTGTCACGTTCCGGCACCAGGATAGTATATGGATCGGAGTGTCACGTTCCGACACCAGGATAGTATATGGATCGGGTGTCACGTTCCGGCACCAGGATAGTATATGGATCGGAGTGTCACGTTCCGACACCAGGATAGTATATGGATCGGGTGTCACGTTCCGGCACCAGGATAGTATATGGATCGGAGTGTCACGTTCCGACACCAGGATAGTATATGGATCGGGTGTCACGTTCCGGCACCAGGATAGTATATGGATCGGAGTGTCACGTTCCGACACCAGGATAGTATATGGATCGGGTGTCACGTTCCGGCACCAGGATAGTATATGGATCGGAGTGTCACGTTCCGACACCAGGATAGTATATGGATCGGGTGTCACGTTCCGGCACCAGGATAGTATATGGATCGGAGTGTCACGTTCCGACACCAGGATAGTATATGGATCGGGTGTCACGTTCCGGCACCAGGATAGTATATGGATCGGAGTGTCACGTTCCGACACCAGGATAGTATATGGATCGGGTGTCACGTTCCGGCACCAGGATAGTATATGGATCGGAGTGTCACGTTCCGACACCAGGATAGTATATGGATCGGGTGTCACGTTCCGGCACCAGGATAGTATATGGATCGGAGTGTCACGTTCCGACACCAGGATAGTATATGGATCGGGTGTCACGTTCCGGCACCAGGATAGTATATGGATCGGAGTGTCACGTTCCGACACCAGGATAGTATATGGATCGGGTGTCACGTTCCGGCACCAGGATAGTATATGGATCGGAGTGTCACGTTTCGACACCAGGATAGTCGTAGTGGAGCGGAGTGTCACGTACCGACACAAGGGGAATACAGATAATGAATCTTGAAATATGTTAATATACTCAATCTAAAGAACATGTTTCCCAAAAGAGTAAGGTGTGGAGGCTTGAGTCCTCATAGATATGTTCGGTGATGTTATAAATGATTTTTATACTTGTTGCTATCACCTGTTAAGAATATTAGTTGATTTTATGATATTATCTGATATATACTGTTTTCTATTTTGAGTTGGCCGATGATATCTACTCAGTACCCGTGTTTTGTACTGACCCCTACTTGTATTTGTTTTCTTTGTTATTTGTGGAGTGCAGCAAACGTACCGTCGTCTTCAACTCAACCGCAACTCTAGCCAGTCTTCATTACACCGGATTTCAGGGTGAGCTAATGCTTCTAGCTTGGACTGGATCTTCTTCTTCATGTCTTGATGCCTTGAAGTTCCGGCATGGACTAGCTGTTTATTTATTTTAGCTTCCTAGATATTCTTAGATTTAGTAATTTGATGATAGATGTTCTTGTGGTGATGACTTCCAGATTTTGGGGATGATAAGTATTAAATTTTAGAAGTTATTAATTGATTCCGTTAATGAGTTTTAAGTCTTCCGCATTATATTCTGTTTTATTATGGTTGAAATGTTGGGGTTTAGATTGGTTGGTTCGCTCACATAGTAGGATAAGTGTGGGTGCCACTCGCGGCCCGTTTTGGGTCGTGACAAACTTTGTATCAGAGCATTAGGTTCGTTGGTCTCATCACACAAGAACGAGTCTAGTAGAGTCTTAAGGAACGGTAGGGGGACGCCTTTACTTTTCTTTGAGAGGCTATAGGACTTTAGGAAAATTCCCTTCTTTCTTTCTTTCGTGCTATTACTTGGATCCAATTGGTATCTAGGTGATACAAATTGGTATCTGACCATCTTCACTCTATTTCGCAGATGGTTAGAACTAGAGCAACAACTGCGCCAACACCAACACCGGCAAGACAGGATGCGTCTGAGCCAGCCACTGGGGCTGTAGCTCGAAGAGGAGCAGTGGCAAGAGGCCGTGGTAGAGGTCGCGGGAGGACGTCCTCTAGAGGAAGAGGACAAGCACCTGGCCCATCTAGTACTAGGGCGGTGACTCCTCCACCGACTGAGGAAGTAGTAAGAGAGGGTGAGGAAGGGGAAAATGAGCAAGTGCAGAATGAGGAATTACCACCCCAACCTACCCCAGAGATGATTAATCAGGTTCTTGCTTATCTTAGCGGGTTATCTGATCAAGGCCAGACACCTCCAGTGTTTTCTGCACCAGCACCTCAGGTTCCGGAGGTACAACAAGCAACTGCTGCGGCTCCCCGCATGGATGCTCCATTGGAAATAGGCACGTTTCCTCGTTTGACTACAGGGCCTATAATGACAAGCGATCAGCATGAACTTTTCAGTAAGTTCTTGAAATTGAAACCTCCAGTCTTCAAGGGTGCTGAATCTGAGGATGCCTACGATTTTCTGGTTGATTGTCATGAGTTACTACATAAGATGGGTATAGTAGAACGGTTTGGTGTTGAGTTTGTGACTTATCAGTTTCAAGGGAACGCCAAAATGTGGTGGCGGTCACATGTTGAGTGTCAACCAACAGAGGCACCACCTATGACTTGGGCGTCATTCTCTAGCTTATTTATGGAGAAGTATATCCCCCGGACCTTGAGGGATAGGAGGAGAGATGAGTTCTTGAGCCTAGAGCAAGGCAGAATGACGGTCACTGCGTATGAGGCTAAGTTTCGTGCATTATCTAGGTATGCCACTCAGCTTTGCTTCAGTTCACAAGAGCGGATTCGCCGTTTTGTGAAAGGGTTGAGGTCAGATTTGCGGATTTCAGCCTTACAGGTAGCGGCTACAGCGAAATCCTTCCAAGAAGTGGTAGACTTCGTGATAGAGGTGGAGGGAGTGAAGCCAGACGACTTCACCATGGCATCGACATCTAAAAGGTTTCGAAAGGGAGGTGAGTTTAATGGTTCTTACTCTAGAGGACAGGGTTCAGGAGGTTACTCAGTCCGACCAATTCAGTCTTCACTACAGACTGTAGTTGGGGGTCCACCGCAGACCGGTCAACACTTCTCTGAGTCTGGAGGTCATCCCCAGACCTCGTCGTTCTCACAGAGACCTATGCTTGAGTCCAGAGAGTGTTATGGATGTGGAGAGATCGGACACATTAGGAGGTTTTGTCCAAAACAAGGTTACAGACCCCCAACAGCCAGAGGTAGAGGTGGTCATGGAAGAGGCCGTTATTCTGGAGGGCGTGGTGGCCGAGGTAATGGTGGTCACCAAAACGGCCGAGGTGACGGACAAACTGGAGCTACTACAACACCACATGGTAGGGGCAATGGGCAGACAGGTGATAGGGCCCACTGTTACGCTTTCCCTGGGCGGTCGGAAGCGGAGACATCAGATGCTGTTATCACAGGTAATCTTTTGGTTTGTGATTGCATGGCTTCTGTATTATTTGATCCTGGCTCCACATTTTCATATGTATCTTCCTCATTTGCTACTGGTCTTAATTTACATTGTGAATTGCTTGACATGCCTATTCGTGTTTCTACTCCGGTGGGTGAGTCTGTGATAGTTGAAAAGGTATATAGGTCTTGTCTGGTGACTTTTGTGGGGAGCAATACTCATGTAGACTTGGTTATCTTAGAAATGGTTGATTTCGATGTAATTCTGGGTATGACTTGGCTTTCTCCAAATTTTGCAATCTTAGATTGTAATGCTAAAACTGTGACATTGGCCAAGCCTGGGACAGATCCGCTAGTGTGGGAGGGTGACTACATTTCCACCCCAGTCCGTATTATCTCTTTTCTTCGCGCTAAGAGGATGGTTAGTAAAGGTTGTTTAGCCTTCTTGGCACATCTCAGGGATGATACTTCCAAAGTACCTTCGATTGAGTCTGTTTCGATAGTCCGTGAGTTTCTGGATGTGTTTCCTGCAGACCTTCCTGGTATGCCACCGGATAGAGATATTGACTTTTGCATTGATATGGAGCCGGGTACTCGCCCCATTTCCATACCCCCTTATAGAATGGCTCCCGCTGAGTTAAGGGAGTTAAAGGCCCAACTTCAAGAGTTGTTAGGTAAAGGCTTCATTAGACCAAGCGCTTCCCCTTGGGGTGCTCCTGTTTTATTTGTGAAGAAGAAAGATGGGAGTTTTCGGATGTGCATAGACTACAGGCAACTAAATAAAGTAACTGTTAAGAACAAGTATCCTCTTCCTCGCATTGATGATTTGTTCGATCAGTTACAAGGTGCTTGTGTCTTCTCTAAGATTGACTTGAGGTCTGGTTATCATCAATTGAAAATACGGGCAGCAGATGTGCCAAAGACTGCTTTTCGAACCAGGTATGGGCATTATGAATTCTTGGTAATGTCCTTTGGACTAACGAATGCCCCTGCTGCTTTCATGAGCTTGATGAACGGGATTTTTAAGCCATATTTGGATCTCTTTGTGATCGTATTTATTGATGATATACTGATATACTCCAAGAGTAAGAAGGAACATGAGGAGCATTTGAGAATTGTGTTGGAGATGTTGAGGGAGAAAAGGCTTTATGCCAAATTCTCCAAGTGTGAGTTTTGGCTAGATTCAGTGTCCTTCTTGGGGCACGTGGTTTCTAAGGATGGAGTGATGGTGGATCCTTCTAAGATCGAAGTAGTGAAGAATTGGGTAAGACCTACTAATGTGTCAGAAATAAGAAGCTTTGTTGGTTTAGCCAGTTACTACCGTCGATTTGTCAAGGGATTCTCTTCTATTGCTTCCAAATTGACGAACTTGACTAAGCAGAATGTTCCATTTGTATGGTCGGATGAATGTGAGGAAAGCTTTCAGAAACTCAAGACCTTGTTGACTACCGCACCTATCCTTACCTTGCCAGTAGAGGGTAAGAACTTCATTGTGTATTGTGATGCATCCTATTCTGGTTTGGGTGCAGTGCTAATGCAAGAGAAGAACGTAATTGCGTATGCTTCGAGGCAATTAAAGGTGCATGAACGTAATTATCCGACCCACGATTTGGAGTTGGCTGCGGTAGTGTTTGCATTAAAGCAATGGAGACACTATCTATATGGGGTTAAGTGTGAAGTCTATACGGATCATCGTAGCCTACAGTATGTCTTTACTCAGAAAGATTTGAACTTGAGACAGAGGAGATGGATGGAACTACTGAAGGATTACGATGTCACTATCTTGTATCACCCAGGAAAGGCTAATGTGGTGGCAGACGCCTTAAGTAGAAAAGCAGGGAGCATGGGTAGTCTAGCTCACTTACAAGCTTCTAGACGCCCATTGGCTAGAGAGGTTCAGACTCTGGCTAATGACCTTATGAGGTTAGAAGTAAATGAGAAGGGAGGATTTTTGGCCAGTGTGGAGGCGAGATCTTCTTTTCTTGACAAGATCAAGGGAAAACAGTTTGATGATGAGAAACTAAGCCGAATTCGGGATATGGTGTTGCGAGGAGAGGCTAAAGAAGCAATAATGGATGAGGAAGGTGTTTTGAGAATTAAGGGAAGGGTATGTGTGCCCCGTGTTGATGATTTGATCCACACTATTCTTACAGAGGCTCATAGTTCCGGATATTCTATACATCCTGGTGCAACCAAGATGTATCGTGACCTAAAGCAACACTTTTGGTGGAGTAGAATGAAGCGCGACATTGTTGATTTTGTTGCCAAATGTCCAAATTGTCAGCAAGTAAAGTATGAACACCAGAGGCCCGGAGGAACACTTCAGAGAATGCCCATTCCTGAATGGAAGTGGGAGAGAATTGCAATGGACTTCGTGGTTGGTCTTCCAAAGACATTGGGTAAGTTTGATTCTATTTGGGTAATTGTGGACAGATTAACTAAGTCTGCTCACTTCATTCCGGTTAAGGTGACTTACAATGCAGAGAAGTTAGCCAGACTCTACATCTCAGAAATTGTTCGATTGCATGGAGTTCCACTCTCCATCATATCAGATAGAGGTACGCAGTTTACTTCTAAGTTTTGGAGAACATTGCATGCTGAATTAGGTACTAGGTTGGACCTTAGTACTGCATTTCACCCTCAGACCGATGGACAGTCTGAGCGAACGATTCAGGTATTGGAAGATATGCTTCGTGCATGTGTGATAGAATTTGGTGGTCATTGGGATAACTTCTTACCCTTAGCGGAGTTTTCATACAATAATAGCTATCACTCAAGTATTGATATGGCTCCTTTCGAAGCATTGTATGGGAGGAGATGTAGGTCTCCCATTGGTTGGTTTGATGCATTTGAGGTTAGACCTTGGGGTACTGACCTTTTGAGGGATTCATTAGAGAAGGTGAAATCTATTCAAGAAAAGCTTTTAGCGGCTCAAAGTAGGCAAAAGGAATATGCAGATCGAAAGGTTAGAGACTTGGAGTTTATGGAGGGTGAACAAGTCTTGCTGAAGGTTTCGCCCATGAAAGGGGTGATGCGGTTTGGTAAAAGAGGTAAGCTAAGCCCAAGGTATATTGGACCATTTGAAGTACTTAAGCGAGTAGGGGAGGTGGCTTATGAATTAGCCTTGCCTCCAGGACTGTCAGGAGTGCATCCGGTATTTCATGTGTCTATGTTGAAAAGATACCATGGGGATGGAAACTACATCATTCGTTGGGATTCAGTTCTGCTTGATGAGAATTTGTCTTATGAGGAGGAGCCTGTTGCCATTCTAGATAGAGAAATTCGCAAGTTGAGATCAAGGGAGATTGCATCCATCAAAGTTCAATGGAAGAATCGACCAGTTGAAGAGTCCACTTGGGAGAAGGAGGCTGATATGCAAGAAAGATACCCACACCTGTTTACAGATTCAGGTACTCCTTTTCGCCCTTGTTTTTCTTCTTGTGATCGTTCGAGGACGAACGATGGGTAAATTGGTATCTATTGTAACGACCTGTTTAGTCGTTTTGAGCATTAGAGTTATTCTGGGAAAAACTGGCAGGATCGACGGATCCCACGACGGACCGTCATGGGCACGACGGACCGTCGAGGGGGTCTCGTTCCAAAACACTTAGAATTCTGAAAATTGGGTACTGAAATCGACTCTCTGAACTTCGCGACGAAATGGCAGGACGAACCGTCGCAGGCATGACAGACCGTCACAGACCTTTTACTGAAATCGAGTCTCTGAGCTTTGTGACGGACCTGCAGGACGGACCGTCACAGGCGTGACGGACCGTCACAGTCTCCTTCAGCTCACTCGGGTCGAAATTCTGCTAAAAGTTTTAAAGGGGCGTTTTGGACTTTTCATGCTTATAATTATAAAGTTAGTGGATTAATATTAATAATTCAATTACTTGGGGATTAAAAGGGATAACCTTGAAACAATTAGTGGGGTATTTTATAATCTTTTAGACTTAATTATACGCTAACTAGGGTAAAAGAAAGAGGGTTTTGAAATAAGAAAAATAGAAAGAACAGAGAGAGAAGGGAGAAACGAACGAGAGAAAGAGAAAGACGAAGAGGAAAGCAAAGCATTGGGAAAGTAGATTGCTTGATCGCAATTCTTCGGTGGAGGTAGGTTATGGTTTATGCTATTTCATAGTAAACTCTTAATAGCGAATGATATGTATTGGGTAGTATTGTAAAGTCTCCTATATGCTTAATTGTGTGTATGCATGATGTGTTTATATATATAATTGTGATGAAACTAGCATGATGAGGCTGTTGAATCTTAAATCCTAAATTTACTTGTTAATGATGATGCCTTGGGATAAAAGAAGGCTTGATGAACTGAAATAATGAGATTAGAGGATCGGGTGTCACGTTCCGACACCAGGATAGTAATAGAGGATCGGGTGTCACGTTCCGGCACCAGGATAGAATATGGATCGGGTGTCACGTTCCGGCACCAGGATAGTATATGGATCGGAGTGTCACGTTCCGACACCAGGATAGTATATGGATCGGAGTGTCACGTTCCGACACCAGGATAGTAGTAGTGGAGTGGATGTCACGTACCGACACAAGGGGAATAAAGATAATGAATCTTGAAATATGTTAATATACTCAATCTAAAGAACATGTTTCCCAAAAGAGTATGGTGTGGAGGCTTGAGTCCTCATAGATGTGTTTGGTGATGTTATAAATGATTTTTATACTTGTTGCTATCACCTGTTAAGAATATTAGTTGATTTTATGTTATTATCTGATATATACTGTTTTCTATTTTGAGTTGGCCGATGATACCTACTCAGTACTCGTGTTTTGTACTGACTCCTACTTGTAATTGTTTTCTTTGTTATTTGTGGAGTGCAGCAAACGTACCATCGTCTTCAACTCAACCGCAACTCTAGCCAGTCTTCATTACGTCGGATCTCAGGGTGAGCTAATGCTTCTAGCTTGGACTGGATCATCTTCTTCATGTCTTGATGCCTTGAAGTTCCGGCATGGACTAGCTTTTTACTTATTTTAGCTTCTTAGATACTCTTAGATTAGTAATTTGAGGATAGATGTTCTTGTGGTGATGACTTCCAGATTTTGGGAATAATGATTGATAAATTTTAGAAGTTATTTAATTGATTTCGTTAATGAGTTTTAAGTCTTCCGCATCGTATTTTGTTCATTAAGGTTAAAATGTTGGGGTTTAGATTGGTTGGTTCGCTCACATAGTAGGATAAGTGTGGGTGCCACTCGCGGCCCGTTTTGGGTCGTGACATTATAGTTGGTATTTTTCACATGAAATCTTTGTCAATGAAAGTCTTCCTTTATAGTCCATTTCTAAGGTGTGTTTGGTATGAAGGAAATTTTTTTCTAATTTCTCATGTTTGGTTGACTTAAATGTTCTGGAAATGTTTTCAAAATCAATTGTTGTTTTTTCAAATTTAAGGAAAATAACTTCCCTAAAAGAAGTAAGGAAAATATTTTCCAAAATCATTTAGAACCTCACACCACAACTACTTTCCATTGTAACTTATGTTTTGGGTTATTAATTTTCAATACAAATCTAGGAATATCTTACTACTCCCTCCGTCCACAATTAATTGTCATGGTTTTAGAGTCAAACTATAAGAACTTTGACAAATATGTTTTGATATATATATTGATATGCAAAAAATTTCAATGTATAGTAGTTTTTGTATAGCTTTTAAGTATCTATTTTTTTTAAAATTATCGAATCAACATAATCTAATTTAACTTTAAAATTAGTTAAATTGACTTTCTAAAAGCACAACATGACCAATACAAATGGACTTAGGGAGTATTGATTCTTGATTTGAGACTTGACTCTCAAGCTCGATTTGAGACCAAACTCCTGTGTTTCTTATTGAGTCGGGCCAGATCTCAAGTGAGGACTAAAAATTGAATTTTGAATCGAGTCACGAATCAATGTTTGGATGAGGTTTCAAGTTGGATTTTAGAGTCGGGCATTAGATAGAGTGTCGAGTTAGGGTCTCGCGTCAAGTGTTAGGGCTGGGTCCCGAATCGATCGTAGTGATGGGATGTCGAAGTCGAAAATCGTTTCAAAAGTTGGATCCCGGGTCAGGATCGAGTTCTGATTCGAAATCATTTACCAATCATACACAAGAAAATTATTTATGGAAAATATTTTCTACTCACCAACCTAACATGAGAAAATAAGTCAGAATCCAACTTATGTTCCAAGAACACAATTTCTTTGGTACCAAACACACCCTAAATTTACACAAATGTTCAAACACGTGGTGCATGCCACATTAGTGTGTACAATACCCCTGAACCAGTGATTTATAATAAGAATCGAATCGAACGCGAATTATATTATGAAGAAATGCTATATTATTCTTGATGTTCTATAACTTGAAAAAGTAAATGATCATAGTGATACATAAAAATTATATACTGTAAAGTAATGACATAAGACAAGAAAGTATTCTTATTGAATATTTTCGGGGTGTGACCGTAAGATAATATTACTAGAAAACAATAATTTGAAAGGCTTCGAGCTTTAGTTAGGGCTTGATAGAGTTAATCTGATGAGAATAAAATGAATTAAAAGCGAGGGGAATAAGTGTACTTATAGTCTAACGTACCCTAAGTAATGTCTTGTGTGTATTTTCGCTTCACATAATAGTAAGCATTATCTCTATGTTGAATTCATCAAGTACGTGGTTGAATGACTACTTAAGAAAACCTTGAATTATTCGAAAAATTATAGATGAAGCTTATCTAGATAGACTATTGATAATCTTTATTTCCAATCTCATTGCTCCCAAACTAGATCATTTGTATAGTTGTTTCGTATCTTCAATGATGGATAAAAGAAGCCTTACTCGGTACGACCGAAGGTCATGACCACTATTATTGTTGGTGAGTTGAATTTGACTAGATTTTATTGGTCACGTGTCACATTGTGATACACTTGCAATGTCAAGTGTAATTATGTTATGTGATAATTCATGGTAGTCCTGTCAAACAGTTTTTTGTTTATATGTTAAGTATTTCCCTTTGAGACACATAGGTTAGATAAATTTGGCTGAATTTCAGGTTTGAAATAGTCTTATGTAGGGATGGTAATTGGGTGGGCAGATGGGGCGAGGTGGGCTTAAGGCTAGGCTGGGTGAATAAATTTAAGGTTATGTTGGGCAAGTGGGATGCGGGCAAGTTGAATTGAGTTATTTTTAAACTAATGCAGTACGGAGCCAATGGCGATTCAAGATTTTAAGATTGTGGTTGCTACTTTAGCTATCAATCACAGAGTATACATGCACAAATTTAACACTTATCTTAAAATAAGACAATCATATTGTCACATCCGGGAAAAAGCCGCTAGACGTAACTGGCATCGGCGTCCTATTTGAGGACTAAGACTAGCCTCTTAGCTTACATCATTATATTCATAGGTCAAATTTAGCGAAAAATTTAAAACTTTTAATATCATCTACTCGGAGGTTTACATAGACCTCTACATACACATAGTATATATAGAGAGTATACATAGCCCTTCGTATAGGAGGATTCCATAGTCTTTACTTTTATTTCACATAAGTATGTAAAATATAACATAGTCACAATAGTCGTCTCATCTTATAACCATCTAATAAGAGTGTAATAACTTGGGTATAACCCATACATCAACGAAGAATGTCTCACATTGAGTACAATGTTTCATATGAAGTGAAAAGGAAAGAACATAATAGCCTTAAACTCAAAAGTACTCCATTAGCTAGATAGTGGCATCGCCCTCGAGAAGTGAGGACCTACCCTACTTGGATGAATAAGAGATACAAGTCTTCTTCAAGTCGTCTTCAAATCACTTCAACGACCGGAGCCTAAAATGTTGGGGAAAATGAATAAATGAGGTTAGTACACCACTTGTACTAAGTATGAGACTATGTGCACACATACTTTGAAATAATGCTAAGAAAAGGGACATTTCATAAAGGTATGCAATTTACTTTGAAAACACTTATGCATATTCAACAAGGCCATATCAAATCACTTCGGCATATTCATTAAGTCATAGGCATGTAAATTACAAGACCAACAACATCAAACTAGTCAAGTCAACATGCATATCATGTAATTAGAAATATAGTCATAGAAACTCTACCATCAAGTCATGACCACAACTAGCATGAATAAGAGCTCATTATAACATAACAACGCAAGACAATTACCCATCACCACTATCGAGTTAACAAGTGCAATGACCAAGCAAATCCCCATAACCTTACTCAATCAAGTAACCCAACAAGAATCTATCATAACATTTAAGGGTACATAACATCATTCTTTAACAATATAGACCAACACATATTCATAAGTGACGCCAAATCAACATATAGTATCAACAACGTGCAAGTTCATCATATACATATCATGTATCATTATAAGCATATTCATATGTTGTAAAAACTTTGTAAAGTTCCCTTCAAGGCAAACTAGTGCAAGGCATAGGTAGAGTCCGATACCCCTACCTAGGCTAAGTCAACCTCTCAAGTCACCTTAGTTAGTTTATACTTCATTACTTCATTTTATTTTAGGGAACACTTTCCTTAGCCGAAATAGACCACAAGATCTAAGTGTGGAATCCAGTTTTGTAAAACCTTACACCGAAGGAATGTGGTATACCGGACAAAGTAAAACCAAAGATAAATGTAGCTTTCTAGGTGGATTCACTGGCTAGTCTTCCTATGGGGGCAACATAGTTCAAGAACTAAGAGATAGGTATAATCCCTCTACATATCACATGGAAATTGGGGCCTCCTCTCATGGGAATCCTTTGGATGAGTATCCTCATTGGGGATTCAACACCACATGTGGAACTATAGGGTGGATCTTTCTCTATGGAAAGTGGTCACCTCCCATTGTCAAGTTCACTCGGTGTTAAGCTAAAGTCCCTTTTGAAATGTCTTTAATGTCTTTATTAATCATCATAACTTATTGTTGGTCGTAGGGTCTAACCCTTGTATATTCATCATCATCATAGCTGAATAAGAATTGCATGAGTATTGTCCTTTCATTACAATTAATATAGGCGAGGCTAGCACGTTAACATCTTCATATCATGATAAGACACATTGGTAAATCATTCACCATCCTTATAACATTTACATCTTAAGCCAACATCTCATAATCATAATCAAGACATTTCAATTCAACATCATACCACCCTATCAATCCTAATACAAGGCATACTCCAATACAACATCATGACTTAACCACAATTAACCACAATTTGAAGTAAAGGATAGGGATCATAAGACTTACCAAGTCTCCTTTATAGTTCATCATAAGGTCTTACCACAACCCTCAATTCAACCCAATTTGGGTATACCTCATCATAAATCAATAACCAACATGATAACAAGGCTAGAAGAATCACTACATCACAATTCAATACTAGATCATAGATTAAGACAAGATATTTAGGTCAATTTACAATATACTTCATAACCTAGATCATCTTATCAAGAACTAGCATGAAAGACTACAAATCACCCTAAATCATTCATGATTAGTGTAACAACATCATCAAATAGTAATTCAATAAATAACCAAGTTAATTGAACCAATACAATCTAATTCATATCAAGATCAAAACCTAGGGTTAAGAATTAAGGGTCATCTTCTACAATTTAGACCAATCCATCAAGATATATCATAATTGAGTTAGAATACATTTTAATCTATTCATAATATCCAAAAGATATCATAAACAATTCAATTCATAACATCAATTTCGAGATTGGATGAAACACACTTGAAAACTAAATTTTTGGAAATCAATTTGATGGAACCCTTTGTGGAAAGAGGTCTCAAAGGTGAATTAGATCCTATACCTTGTTAATTGATGAAAATTGATGGAGAAACCTTGGTATTTGCAGCCCTAAAACCCTCTCCTAGCTTGGTGTTCAATGGAGTATTAACTAGAGGAAAGAAGAGAGAAGTACGTTTCGACTATAAATCAACTCTAATACGTGTAAGACACCCTTCCACAATTTTCATGAATTTCTGACTCCTAATAGCTAGTCAAATAGGCTATGGCACGCTAGTACCTCCTTGAACTAGTTCCCGAACGTCATGGACGTTCTTGGAAATTTTGGTTTCTAGACTTCTTAAATGACTTATATTCATTAAAATGGACCTTAAAACATTGTCTAAACCTTAGGAAACTTATTTTAGGCTCTAGAACACGTCTTGGATTTTTGAAGTGTTACATTATCCCCCCCTTAGGAACATTCGTCCCTAAATGACACTAAAAATATTTTGAAGGAAGGAATAGACTCAAGGCTAGCAGCCCAACCAACAACACATAACAACATGAGTCACAACATAAATCATATCACATACACTAGAGAGAGAGAAGAGAGAAGGAAGAGAGTTTGGGTTTGTGAGTTTTGATTAGTCTAATGGGGTTGGGATCTTTATATGGGGTGTTAATTAACTTAATTAGGCTTCACTAAACCACTAAAATAATTAATTTATCCCCTATTTAATTAAATGAACCCAAGTAAGAGCAGTTCACTCACCCACGAGACCCCGTCGACGACTCGTGTGTCAATCGATGGACCAACCCCCCTTCCGTGCTGTACATCCGTCGATGAGTTCAGAGAGTGTGAAAACGAGGCCCTTCAAGTATTTGGATAAGTGTTGGTCGACGGACGACATCAACGCCCCGTCAATCCACACACGTTTCGTCGATTGCCTTCCATGGGTGCACACTGTCCAGACAGTGTTTGACTCCAACGTGCAAGGGTCATCCTCAAGGGCCCTTGGTTGGTCCTTGGGGAGTCGTACCCAGACGTTTTGACTATGAATCAAATTTAATACGTGTTAGAAACCCTTACACCAATTTTCATGAATTTACGACTCCTAAAAGCTAGTCAAATAGTCTAAGGCACACTAGTACCTCCTTGAACTAGTTCCCGGACGTCATGGACATTCTTAGACATTTTGGTTTCTAGACTTCTTAAATGATTTATATTCATTAAAATGGACCTTAAAATAATATCTAAACCTTAGGAAACTTATGTTAGGCTCTAGAACACGTCTTAGATTTTCGAATTGCTACACATATTTAAATATGATAGCGAAAAAGTCAATTAAAAAAGACACAATAAAAATTATTTCAAATAAAGCAAAAAGAAAGAAGGAAGTTTTTTATAGTAAAGTTTTGTTTAGAAAATGTTAGTAGAAGGTCATAAAGGGAAAAAGAACAATCACCATGGAGAGAAAAATAAAATAAAATAAAAAACCAAATTAAAATAAATAAGTAGAAAGAGGAGAATTGGATTTGAAACTAAAATTTATGTGTATAGAGGGAACAAAACTCAAGAATAAGAGCAAGCCAACAACCTTGAGCAACTCATTTGTAACCACTGCGCCAACAAAGTCATTTGATACATGAGTGTTTGACTTTAATTTTTATACTTTTAAATCCTCGTATAAAAAGGTATGTGATGACCATAATAAATTAACTCCTCCTGAATAGAAGGAACATGTTTCTGTCAAAGAAACACTTCCTTTAATATCTAGGTTTGAAGATGAGAGACCTCTTCCCCCAGAGAAAGAAGGATGAGAAAAGGAAATTGAAGATCTTTTTCCTGAAATGAACATGTGTATCTTTGAATCATATATTGGATTTACGAATCCATCTGTTTCACCGATATAGAAAGGACACTTTGTGTGTCGAGCGAGTTTGGAAAGAAGGTTCCCGGTTGGCTTTGTATGAAGAATCCTATCTTTCTATCCCTAAGTGAGCCATAGATTGTGAGTGAGCTTTCGAGGAGTAGGATCCTCCCGACCATAATAAATTAGTTCATAGAGAGAGGAAATCTGGTCACGAGTTGAAAAACCTTTTTCAGTCTAAAAGTCTAAGTAAGTGTTAATTGGGGAACCACCGTCTTGTTCTAGATGAACAAATTTGACTCATCACACATGAACAAACTGAACATATGAGTCCAATTTGTGCATATAGAACAAGAAGATGGTTACCATTTGACACTCACTAGTTATCCATTCTACATTGGCGAAACTGATGGATTCGTAAATTTAATGTGTGATTCCAAGATACGCATGTCAATTTTAGAAAAAAATCTTCAATTTCTTTTCCCATTTTTCTTTCTCTGGGTGGAGGATTCCTCGTCTTCAAATCGATATACTAAACAAAGTATTTCTTTGACAAAAGAATGTTCCTTCTCTTTTCCTTTGGAGGAATGACTTTATTATGATAGTGGACTCAAAAGTTCCTTTCCATGACTGAACTTCCACCTCCGATTGTTTTCTATATTTCTTTTGTCACCTCCAAGAGTCTTTATCTTTTTTATTTTCCACTTAGACTCAACTCGTTCCTCTTTTCAATTATCTCAACCATATATCTTAAAGATTTTCGTCTTGTACTGCTCTTTGAAACAGAGTCGTCCTTTGAATACATCTTCCTCACCTGGGTCAAAATACACCTTTTGTTATCAATCAAAATTGACAACTATATATATCTCTTAAAGAAGGTCTTCACTATAACAACAAGACTAAACTGTATTTACAATTATTAACCTGAATAAAGACATTCCTTTTTCTGTCGGAAAATCAAGAATGAAAATCTTTGAATTATTCAAACAATAAACAACAGAGTAACAGCGAAAACCCTTTTTTTGCTGGAAAATAAAAAATGGATAGCTTTGAATTCTCGAAACTGTATAAATTGAGTAATCAAGAGTGATGAGTTTGATTAAATGGAGTGCATAGACACAAATATGTATAGAGCGAGATAGAGTAACATCATAAAAAAGCGTGACTCAGACTAGCCTCTTATGCGTGAGAGAATTTTTTTTCATGTAAAGTGCATGCATTTTGCGATAGATTTCAGAATATTCCAACAAATCTTCTGAACATTAACTTTTTCAACTGTGTCACGTGAATTGTCAAAATTTGTTGCAAGGGTATTTTTTGATAAAATAAGAAAATATATTTTTATTCTATTTTAATTTAATTACTGTACAACTTTTTCAAATTTGTGGGATCCACTTTAGCTACACCTTTTGATTCATATTCTTTAGTTATAACCTTATTACTTTTGAATGTCATTATTTATGAAAATTTAGCAATTACTTTTGAGTAATAAAGTGACGATCGATAAAAAAAAATATTTAAATTATCGACATCCTCATGGGGTCCCTCACATTAAATTTTGAAAAAAAAAAGAAATGTGATAATTATAGACCTTCAATGAAATCGATGATTATAGACCATTGATTCAAAAGTTTTCAGGTTTGTTTATGACCTAGTAAAGTAAATTAACAAGGAAATTACTTTGAAAAAAAATGTGTCGCTCAACTTTCCCGCCTCAAGCCTACACCCTGGCTGGGACTATCACTTGAGAACTATTACTGGTCCCAAGAGAACCCTTGGTATGACTTACTTACTAAGTGGAAGACTTGAACTCAACATAGATAAGGTCATGTAATAACTAAGCGAAATAATATCTTAGCCAAAGTGGCTACTCAAGTTTCATAGCAAAACATCTGAAATATAAAGCTGAAAGACTCATAACTAACTGTCTGACTATCTATGAAGCATCTAAAACAACTAAGATGGATGTTGGTACAAACCCCACAACATCCAAAAGAACTAAAAGTAGAAAGCAATGAAAATGGATCCTCCAGAATGCAAGAAGGCTCACAACTGACTTTTGAACTTTTCGCTGGATCAACGATGCGCTGGGATGCTGATCCTAGTTAAATGTGTCAACATCATAATACGACAAGCCATCTGACATCAGTACATTGAATGCATGAGTATGCGAGTTGGAATGCTAAAACACAAAAATAGGCTTGAAAGGAAATCTGAAGAACTTACTTGACTCCACTCAACTTTACATGAATGGACTCATTTAAATATAAAGCAATTTAAAACAAGTGCAATATAAAGAAAATCCGTTTAAAACATGATATCAAATCTGTATGTATGGAAAAACAATATAACTCGTAGATGTATGTAAAATACAAATAAACGGTGTACATAAAATACAATTAACATTTTTGAGAGTTTCTCTTATCGACAACCATCACGTAAGAGCTATTGTGATGATACAATGTTCTGACTCACGCTGCCAGGGTCGCCTTATACCTTTCCATTATTATAAAACCTGAACTACTAAGTGGATGAACTCGTCTATGCTAAAAAACACTAAGTGAATCATCGAATAAGTATAACACTTTTCTGCCCATGGTGGAAACATAGTTTATAAAGGTTGTGAGTTGTTTGCACTCTCTCCCATATCGGTTCTAAACACTAATCCCAAAAAATAACATAATATTAACTCTTACGTTTTAAAATATACTTCCTTCTTTGATTTCAGATTAGTGCTCATAAAATTTGATCTAAGTCTACCTTGAAAATCAAAGTTTCCTCTCTTGCTTCATTTAGAAAGCGATTACTCTTTTCTGAAATCTATCCGGAAGGTTCTTTGGAAATCGTAGTTTCCGTTCTTATTTAAATGTGAAAACATTTTAAATCTCTTTAGGAACACTTAGTACACATATACTTTTGAAGAAATGAACTTTTAATCTGAACTTGTTGTTTAACTCATCTTGAACTTTAAGTATTAAAAAAATTAAAAAAAATTGTAAAAGACCTTTGAAATTTTGAATAAACTTCTCTTGACTTGACTCTTAACTTTACTTGAATTGAATTATGGAATAAAGGATTATGATTTGTGATAGTAAATGCCTCGTGATGTTTAGGAATGATTTTAGATAGCTAAACATGAGAAAAGTCACCATCATGGAACAAGTCCGCGACACGAAGATGTTTTAAGGGATACCCCATCAACTTTGATTTGTTGATTGACTTTACCCCTGTCGTTAAAAGCAAGTTATTTTACCTCTACCGTAAATAAACTTAACAAATATACCCCTCATTGGATGGAAAAACTCAAATCAATTAAAATTATCCGATTTTATTTAAATTACCCAATTTTAACCCAACCCGACCCACTTAATATAATAACCCATTTCTTTTACCCAAATCAACTTTGTTTTTCCTAACCATCAAAGCCACCACCCTCTCTGAGATCTCCGTCATCACCACCGCCACCTATGCTGAAACCCAAGTATACTTGATTTGCTAATTTTTCATGTTATTCTGTCCCTAATCTTAACCGATAACTAAATCCACATAGTGCATAAGTGGTGAACTGGCTAGTGTATCGGCCAGACTCATCCAAATGGCCAACGTTGAGCTAAATAGATGCATGATCCTTGGAGGTGATCTGCCTGTTTGTGGCAGAGTTGCATTCCTAATACAGTAAAACCTCTATAAATTAATATAGGCGGGATCATGAAAATTTTATTATTTTATAGAGATATTATTTAATCAATAAATTAAAATTTATTAATTTGAAGAATAATTTTAGATTTAATGAAGGTTAATTTTGATTATATCAAAATCATTATATCTTACTAATTTATGTATCATATTTATTGATTTCACATGAAAAATATTATACATAAAGTACAACGAATACATCAAAATCATTGTATCTAATTAATTTCAAAGTTGTGATGCTGGGATAATAAGAGCTTTTAATATATATTGTCGTAATAAAATTTATCGTAGGATATTAGAAGGTTATGAAGGGGACAACTGATCCTGCAAAGATTAATATTTTGGATGTTATATTTTTCAATCCTTGTTTAGACAACATATGTTTAGCAAGAAACGATAAAAAATTATTTTCAATAGTGTAAAATTCATTTGGGGGATGCAATCTCAAGAATTTGAATGAACCCACTGGTAACATCATTCATGAACTTAAGGTCATGATGATGATCTCTGTTACCCAATAAAATGGATGTCAATAACTTGTTGAATTATCCGGGTGAGAGTTATGCATGTTTAGATGTCTAGGGATTAGCAGAAATTGTGAATACCATTGAAAAAATAATAATAATGAAGTTGAAGATGACATTATACCTTTGGAACTAGTTACGCATAAGGAAGCACTTATCGTATCTAGAACTCTTCACAATTTTATAATGCAGTTCGAAAAAAAAATTCTCGAATGCAATAAGAAAAGTTAGAGATGAGGTTCAATTATATTTAATTTTTTAAAAAAAACAGAACACAATAGAATCATTTTCACAAAATTGTATTATATATATTTTTACTTTTAAAGAATTATTAATTTATGATATTAATGACCATATATTTATATAGGGGTCTTCTGTAAATATATTATCTTAATATATTAACAAAATTGGTGATTTTTTCATTGGCCCTAGTTGGGACTGGAGGAAAATATAATTCTGGAGAGATTATTAATTTACCGATTATTAATTTTTAGAGGTTTTACTATAGTATGTTAATTAATAATTATTCATGAAAGCCTAATAAACATCTTCATTGAAATATATGAAGATGGGCAACTAATTAAAATCCAAAGTAATACTAGGAAGCAAGAAATACATACCACTTCCTCGGGATATAAAGGTCCATGTTTTGTCCCCTCGTAATTCTACATTTTGACTTTAGAACAAAGTTGATTTGGGTAAAAGAAATGGATTAATTTATTAAGTGGGTCTGGTCGGGTCAAAATTGAGTAATTTAAATAAAATTGAATAATTTTAATTAATTTGGGGTTTTCCATCCGAGGAGGGTCATATTTCTGAAGTGTATTGATGGCAGGGGCAAATATCACTTGCTTTTAACGGCAGGGTTAAAGTTAACCAATAAAACAAAGTTGAGGGGTAATTATAACCCTTTTCCCTCTTAAATTATTGGTGATTAAACTTTGAGACAGGGGAGTCCACAACCTAACCGCGACACGGAGCAACTTTTGCAACGTAGTTGAGGATATCCTCAATGAGAGATAAGATAGTGGTGGTGAAACCCACTTGCATCAATAGAAAAGACATAATGCTAAAACTTTGTAATGTTTTTGAATCTTTGAATATCAAAATAATTACTGTAAATATCATTTTTTTTCTCTGAGACACTTCTCAACACGATTTCATTGAGGTAACACAATCTTTTTCTCACCCTCTTTTTTTTGTTTCTTTTTACTTCCATTGTTTTTCCACCATCAATTTTTATTTTCTAATTTAATAATAAATTGTTTAAACAAAAACATTTTGCTTACATATCTAAAAAAAATAAATAAATGAGAAATTCACTTATTTTCTTAAAAAATATTTGAGGTCTATTTATATACTTCCTCAGTTTAGATTTGATTGTTTGGTTTTAACTTGACACGATTTTTAAAAAATTAAAGATTTTTTTTGAATTTGGTATTCTTAATTTAAAGTAAGTAGAATCTATCAAAAATAACGTTTAATCTTGTAATATTAAATAAATCATGTGAAAAGTTTGAACCAGAGAGTTATAAAATAAAAGAAAAGAAACACTACATATTAAGCTCTTTGGCAATATAACTGCCCAACATTTTATTAATTATAAATTAGATGGATCCCTAAAGTCCTGAAGTGTTAATTGCAAAATGATAAATTTCTTACTATATGAAAAGTTCAATAATTTATACTCCCTTTGTCTTATTTTATTTAGTTAGTTTTAACTTAACACGAAATTTGAGAAAGAAATGTTTTTTTTTTCTTTTTGAAATTTGTGGTTTCAAATAAGTTTTAGAGATTTATATGATCGTAAATTATTTGATAAATAATAAAATGAACATTTGAAGTTAAATTGTAATTATATATATCAATATGTCATTCTTTTCTGGATGAACTAAAAATGGAAAGTTACTCATATAAATTGGGACAAAGGGAGTATTAGGTAAATATAATACCTAATATCTACTCTCATTTTGATTTAACTTATCTTTTTCAAGGTTAACGAGGAAGAGAGCAATTTGTTGGAGTTGAAGATTGAAAGTGCTATAGCTTCTCTAAATAATCCAGATAACCCTATGAGCTCTCAGAACAATAAGCACATTGATTCAACTATGTTTCTCCTTCATGATAATAAGGATGTATTTATTCCAAGAGTGTCTTTTTTCCTGGCTGATCTTAATGTTTGATTGCCTTTGAATAGCTATTAATTGATGTAATTTGCAATTGGTATTTTTCACATGAAATCTCAGTCAATGAAAGTCTACCTTTAAATTCCATTTCTAAGGGTGTGTTTGGTATGAAGGAAAAAGTTTTCTAATTTTCTCATGTTTGGTTAACTTAAATGTTTAGGAAATGTTTTCCAAATCAACTGGGTATTTTTTTAAAATTAAGAAAAATAACTACCCTTAGAGAAGTAAGGAAAACATTTCCAAAATCATTTTGAACCTCACACCACAACTATTTTCCATTGTAATTGATTTCCACTACTGATCTAGAAATATCTTACTACTCCCTCCGTTGACAGTTAATTGTCATGGTTTTAGAGTGAAAAAATAAGAACATTGACGAAAATTTTACGATGTATATTTTCATCATATTGATATGCAAAAAATTGCAATTTATAGTACTTTTTGTATCACTTTTTAATATTTTTGGGGTGTGATCGTCTGACGATACTACTAGAAAACAATAATTTGAGTGCCTTCGAGCTTTAGTTAGGGCTTTATAAAGTGATTGTGATAATAATAAGATGAATGACAAGCGGGGGAATGAGTCTACTTATAGTCTAACGTACCCTAAGTAATGTCTTGTGTGTATTTTTCCGCCTCTCATAATAATAAGCATTATCAATACGTTGGATTCATCAAGTCTGTGGTTGATGACTGCTTAAGAAAATCTTGAATTATCTGAAAAAATTATAGATGAAGCTTATCTAGATCGACTATTGATAAACTTTATTTCGATCTCATTGCTCCCAAACTAGATCATTTGTATAGTTGTTTTTGTATCTTCAATTATGGATAGACGAAGCCTCACTCGGTACGACTTAAGGTCATGACCATTATTATTATTGGTGAGTTGAATTTGACTAGATTTTATTGATCACGTGTCGCATCGTGATACGCTTGAAATGTCAAGTGTAATTATGTTATGCGATAATTCGTGGTATTCCTGTCAAACTTTTTTTGTTTATAGGTTAAGTATTTCCCTTTGAGACACATAGGTTAGATATTCCCATATAGGGATGGTATTTGGGTGGGGCGGATGGGGTGAGGTGGGTTTAAGTCTAGGCAGGGTGAAATGAATTTAAGGTTATGCGGGGCAGGTGGGATGCGGGTCGGGTTGAAGTGAGTTTTTTTAAAGCTACTGCAACGCGGAGCCAATGACGGATCCAAGATTTTATGATTGTGGGTGCTACTTTAGCTATCAATTACAAAGTATAAGTCCAAAAATTTAACACTTATCTTTTAAAAAAAAGACAATCATATTTAAATATGATAGCGAAAAAAGTCAATTAAACAAACCACAATGAAAGTTATTTCAAATAAACAAAAAAGGAAGAAGGAAATGTTTTTTTAATAAAGTTGTTTAGAAAAAGTTGGCAAAAGGGCATAAAGGGAAAAAGAACAATGAACATGGAGAGAAAAATAAAATAAAATAAAATAAAAATCAAACTGAAATAAATAAGTAGAAAGAGAAGAGTTGGATTTGAAACTAAAATTTATGTGTACAGAAGGAATAAAAATCAAGAATAAGAGAGGCAACAATCTTGATCACCCCATTTGTAACCACCGCGCCAACCAAGTCATTTGATACATGGGTTCTCGACCTTAATTTTTATATTAAAAGGACTGCGATGATCATGTTAAACTCACTCCTCCTGAAGAGAAGGAACATGTTTCTGTCAAAAGAACACTTCCTTTAATATTTAGGTTTGAAGACGAGGAACCTCTTCCCCCAGATAAATAAGAATGAGAAAAGGAAATTGTAGATTTTTTTTTGAAATGAGTATGTCTATCTTGGAATCACATATTGGATTTACGAATCCATCTTCACCAATGAAAAAAGGAAAACTAAGTGTTAAATGGGGAACCACCGTCTTGTTCTAGGTGAACATATTTGACTCATCACATATGAACAAACTGAACATGAGAGTCCAATTTGTTCATCTCGAACAAGATGATGGTTACCCATTTGACACTCACTTAGTTATCCATTCTACATTGGCAAAACTGATGAACTCATAAATTCAATATGTGATGTCAACATACACATGCTCATTTTAGAAAAGAAATATTCAATTTTCTTTTCCCATTTTTCTTTCTCGGGGGAGAGGTTCGTCGTCTTCAAGTCGAAATACTAAAGGAAGTGTTTATTTGACAAAATCATGTTCCTTCTCTTCTCTTTTAGAGCAATGACTTCATTTTGATATTGGGCTCAGAAGTTCCTGTCGGGCTCATCCTATCCATGACTGAACTTCCACCTCCCATTGTTTTCTACATTTCATTCGTCACCTCCAAAAGTCTCCATCCTTTTTCTGTTCAACATAGACTCTACTCGTTCTTCTTTTCAATTATCTCGACCATATGCATAATGATTTTTGTCTTGTACTCCTTTTTGAAAAAGAGTCGTCCTATGAATCTATATTCCTCACCTAAGTCAAAATACAGCTTTCGTTATCAATCAAAATTGACAACCATGTATATCTCTTAAGAAACCCTTCACTATAACAACAAAACTAAACTCCATTTATATATATTAGCCTGATTAAAGACATCCCTTTTTCTGCTGAAAAATCAAGAATGGATAACTTTGAATTCTTCAAACGGTAAAAAATAGTGTAATAGCGAAAGCCCTTTTTCTGCTGGAAAATCAAGAATGGATATCTTTGAATCCTCGAAATAGTATAAACTGAGTAATCAAGAGTGATGAGTTTGAATAAATAGAGTATATAGGCACAAATATATATATATATATATAGAGAGAGAGAGAGAGAGAGTGAGAGAGAAAGAGAGAGTACATCATAACAAAAGTGTGACTTAGACTAGCCTCTTATGCGTGAAATATATTTTTTATGTAAAATGTGTGCATACTTTAATGGATTTTAGAATATTCCAACAAATCGTGTGAACATTAACTTTTTCAACTGTGTCATGTGAATTGTCAAAATTTGTTGCAAGGGTGTTTTTTGATAAAATAAGAAAATATTTTTATTCTATTTTAATTTAATTACTATACAACTTTTTCAAATTTGTGGGATCCACCTTAGATACACCTTAGTTTAATTCATATCCTTTAATTATAAATTTTTTACTTTTGAATATCATTATTTAGGTTTGCAATTACTTTTGAGTATGAAATTGACGATCGATAAAGAAAAATATTTCAATTATGGACATCCTCATGGGCCCCCTCACATTAGGTTTTGAAAAAATAATAAATGCGACAATTATAGACCCTCAATGAAATCGTTGACTATATACCGTTAATTCAAAATTTTCGGGTTTGTTTACGACCTAGAGAAAGTAAATTAACCATGAAACTATTTTGTAAAGAATGTGTTGCTCAACTTTCCGGCCTCGAGCCTACAACCTGGGCGAGACTTTCACTAAAAACCCATTACTAGCCCCAAGAGAACCCTTGACCTGGCTTAGTTACTCAGCAGAAGACTTGAACTCAACAAAGATAAGGTCATGTAGTAACTTAATGAAATAATATCTTAGCCAAAATAGATACTCAAGTATCATAACAAAATATGTGAATTACAAAGTTGAAAGACTCATAACTAACTGTCTGACTATCTATGAAGCCTCTAAAAAACTAAGATGAAGGTTGGGACAAACGTCACAAAATCCTAATGAACTAAAACTATAAAGCAATAAAAATGGATCCTCCGAATGAAAGGAGGCACACCAACTAACTTTGAACTTCTCACTGGATCAATGGTGCATTGGGATGCCAATTCTACATCATAATACGATGCAGAACAACCGACATTAGTACATTGAATGTATGAGTATGCACGTAGGAATGCTAAAACACAAAAATAGGCTTGAATGGAAATTATTGAGCACCAATATGGGGGAGGGTTCAGACCACTATAGCACCCATAAACCATGTAGCCACCATAGGTAGAAAAGGTTCATACTTTTTAGATGAACCCTTTTCGCAGTAGACTAGTGGATCCATTAGGCAGTCAGGTCTTATACCTTTGGCCGGGTATTGGATGCTCTAGCAGCGTGAGGTACATCATTGTATCATCACTATAACTCTTATGTGATGTTTTTCGCTTAGAAAAACTCCCATAGTAGTTATTGTATTTTCATATACATCAGTTCATTGTATTTTTATATACATTTAAGAGTTTCTTGTATCTTTGCATACACACAGAGTTTATAGCATGTTTGTAAACAACTTTTCATTATTTTGAACTTGTTTATATCTTTTTTTATAATGGAACAAATTTAGTAAGTATTTATAAGTTGAGAAGAGCCAAGGTAAGTGCTTCTTTCAAAATATCTTTCTAGCCTATGTCGTATTAGCAATCCAACTCGCATACTCATACATTCAATGTACAAATGCCAGTTGAACTGCATCGTATTATGATGCAGACACAGGTAACGAGGATCAACATCCAGTGCATCGTTGATCCAATTGAGCACTCCAGAGTGAGTTAGTGAGCCTCTTTGCATTTCGGAGGACATTCTTTATTTCTTTCTAGTTAGTTCAATAGGATGTTGTGGGATGTATCCCAATATTCATCTTAGTCAGTTTAGAGGCTTCATAGAAAGTTAATAGTTCAGTGGTCTTTACATTCTTATGTTAAAGACTTGAGTTTCCATTTTGTCCAAGTTGAATGTTTAAATCTTTAAGACATTTCTAGTTATTTTGTTATGTAGTTGAGATAAGTTCTTTTATCATTATAAATGTGATTGTTTTCTTCCGCTAAGTTAAGTAAGTCAGACCAAGGGTCCGCTCGAGGCCAGTAATGGTCATCGAGTGCCAGTCCCTCCCAGGGTGTAGGCTCGGAGCATGACAAACTTGGTATCAGAGCCCAGAGTTCAAGAGTCCTACGGAGTCTATGAAGCCATGTTTGTAGAGTCTTAGTTATCGGTGAGAAGCACCCCAAATCTATGATTAGGAGGTTTCAACATTTAGGAATTTCTCACTTCTTTCATATTCCTTTTTATGCACTAGAATTTATCTCTAAAAGTCGCTCTCTAATTCGTGCTTACGCGTGTTCCAGATAACCATGCATCCACGAAGAGCAGCAAGAGGTTGTCCAGCTAGGAGGAATGTTGATGATCTATGTACAACATGTAGAAGAGGAAAATATAAGGGACCGAGAAGAGTACAAAAACAAGAAGGCCAATATTGGGAATGAGTCTTGGCAGTAGAAAGGTGGTTCAAATCGGCCACAATTTTAGAAACAAAAGGGGTCTGCACCATCATCTACTAGTGCACCTGCGCCCAAAGACAGAGTTGAGAATCATGGACAGAACTCCCTAGCTAAGCCTGCATATTCATAGGGTAGTGTGGGGAAAGAAGGTAGTAAGCCTCCTGCCTGCACCAAGTGTGGTAGAAATCACTCCGGTAGTTATCATGAGGAATCCACAGGTTGCTTCAAGTGTGTTCAGACCAAGAATTTCATGAGGTAGTGTCCAAACAACAAGCAAGGTGGTGGTAATGGGGACAACAGATCTTAGTCTTCATCAGTTGCTCCACCAGACAGGGATGCACCCAGAGGAACTACTTCTGGTACTGGCGGAGGAACAAACCGCTTGTATGCTCTCAAAAATGGCCAAGAACATGATAATTCGCCAAACGTTGTCACTGTTATGACTCAAGTATTTTACTTTACTATTTATGCATTGCTAGACCCAAGAGAGAGTTTATCTTTTATAACTCTATATGTTGCCATGAACTTTGACATTATTCCTGAGCAACTTAGTGAACCATTCAGTGTTTCCACACATGTTGGTGAATCATTCTAGTAGAAAGAGTCTATCGTGATTGTCCTGTCTTCATCAGTCACAAGAGTACCGTGGCTTAATTAGTTGAATTAGGCATGGTAGACTTCGATGCCATTCTTGGTATGGACTGGCTTCATGCATGTTATGCCTCACTTCATTGTAAGAATCGAGTAGTCAAGTTTCAGTTTCCAAATGAGTCAGCCTTAGAGTGGAAAAGTAGTTCACCACTGCATAAGGGTCGATTTATTTCATATCTTAAGGCGAGGAAGTTAGTTTCTAAGGGGTGTGTCTATCACTTAGTCTAAGTTAATGAATCTAGTGTTGTGATACCTCATATTCAGTCACTTCCAATAGTGAAAGAGTTTCTAGAAGTATTTCTAGATGATTTTCTCGGATTCCCTCCTCAGAGAGAGATAGATTTCAGTATAGATTTTCCTCCAGATACTCATCCCATCTCTATTCCACCAAATAGAATGGAACCAGCAGACTTAAAAGAGCAGTTGAAAGACCTTTTAGAGAAAGGCTTTATTCGACTAAGTGTCTCACCTTCGGGTGCTCTGATCTTGTTTGTGAGAGAGAAATATGATTATTTAGGATGTTTATAGATAACCACCAACTGAATAAGGTGACCATCAAGAATAAATATCCTCTTCCAAGGATTTGTTATCTTTTCGATCAGCTTCATGGTGCTTGATGTTTCTCGAAATTGACCTCAGATCAGGCTACCATCAGTTAAGAGTAAGGGAATGTGATATCCCAGACAACATTTAGAACCAGATATGGGTATTATGAGTTTCTAGTCATTTCCTTTGGTTTGAAAAATGCACTAGCAACATTAATGGATCTTATGAATAAAGTCTTCAAACCTTATTTAGATATGTTTTCTATCGTCTTTATTGATGACATACTAATCTATTCAAGGAATGAATAAGATCATGCAAGTCATCTCAGAATAGTTCTTAGACTTTGAAGGATAGAGAGTTATATGCCAAGTTCTCTAAGTGTGAGCTTTGGTTTGAGTCTGTGGCATTCTCGGGTCACATAGTTTCCGGTGATGGTACTAGAATTGATATCAGAAAATTGAGGCAGTGCAAAACTAGCCTAGACCCACATCTCCAACTGATATTATGAGTTTCTTGGGTTTGACTAGCTATTATAGAAGATTTGTAAAAGGTTTCTCGTCCATTTCATCTCCTTTGATGTAGTTGACTCAGAAAACAATAAAGTTTAAATGGTTTGAAGCTTGTTAGAAAAGCTTCGAGGAATTAAAAAAGAGTTTGACTACTTCCCCAGTTTTGACTTTTCCAGAGGGTACTCAAGGTTTTGTAGTGTATTTTGATGCATCTAGAGTTTGTTTGGGTTGTGCATTAATGCAGGATGACAAAGTTATAGCTTATGCCTCAAGACAATTGAAGGTTCACGAGAAAATTATCCAACCCATGACTTAGAGTTGGATGTTATAGTTTTCGCCTTGAAATTATGGCATTGCTACTTTTATGGTGTTCATGTTCACATATTCACTGACCACAAGAGTTTACAATCTATGTTCACCCAGAAATAACTCAATCTCAGACAGAGGAGGTGGTTAGAATTACTCAATGATTATGACATAAGTATTCTTTACCACCCAGGTAAGGCTAATGTGGTTGTTGATGCCTTAATCAAGTTGTCTATGAGTAGTATCTCCCACCTTGAAAAAGATAATAAAGAACTAGCAAAAGATGTGCACAGACTTGCACGCCTAGGAGTAAGACTTATGGATTCCAGAGAAGGATGGATAGTGGTGACCACTGGGGTCAGAAGTGAAAAAGAAGCAATACCAAGACCCCATTTTGCTTGACTTGAAGGAAAATGCTCATAAGCAAGGAGTTTTGGCTTTTGAACAAGGGGGAGATAATGTGCTAAAGTATCAAGGTAGGTTGTGTTTACCTGGGGTGGATGGAATCCAAGAGAGGATCATAGATTAATCTCATAACTCTAGATATTCCATTCATCTGGGTTCTACAAAGATGTACCGCAATTTAAGAGAGGTATATTGGGGAAGGCATGAAGAAGGGCATTGCTGCATTTGTTGCCAAATGCCCATATTGCCAACAAGTGAAAGTGGAACACCAAAGACCTGTAGGATTAGCTCAGAATATTAAACCTCCGGGAATAGAATTGAGAGGTGATTAACATAGACATCATCACATAGCAGTTCTAACAAGGGTTTCAGGCTGCCCCTTTCTTCATCTTTAACGGGGACTTACAATACCACATGCTCGCTATCACTAATATCAGCCTTACCACCATCTCGAAACCAAGTCAAAACTTGTGATAAAAGATTTTTAGAACTATAATAAGAATTCTTTATAACTTGATTAGATCCGGATATTAGACAAGAACATCATAACAGAAATTATGAAGCTAACATAGATATGAAATTATCTTAGCCAGCCATATAGGCGGCAATCATAAGATGATAATAAAAGAAATAATTAAGATACCTTGAAAACAAATCTTCAAACCAAAGCTATTATTATTGTTTCCAAAGAAAGTTCTTTACAAGAGAAGAGAGAGAGAAAACTTAAACTTCCGAAGTCCTGCCTCTCCTATGAGAATAAGGCTTCTTATATAGAAAAAGAAAAAGTAAAATGGGTCCCTTATGTGGGTCCTACAATACTGTTTTAAACAGAACAGTAATATACTGTTTTTGATAAGGATGAATCAAATCTTATACTTTCCTTTTACTTTCTTTATTATTGTGCTTTCTTGATCTTTAATTGATGCGAGGAAATTTTCCACTTTCTGCGTTTGGCTCTCTGTTAATTCAACATCTTGTTCTATTGACTGTGCATCAGCAGTATTACCACTATGTCCACTCTTCATAGAAGTGTCTGATCTGTCGAAGTCTGAAATATTTTGTAATAAATTTTTCTTGACTTCTTCCAAATAATCATTGATCATTTCTTGTTTATTTCCATCTTGAATGGAAATTCTTCGGGCAATATGCTTAATGGAACTCCCCGTAGATATTCCTTTTTGTGGAGAGTCATGGTATGCCTGAATGGTCTTGGTGATTTGATCAATTAATTCTTGGCCATATATCTGTCCACTTGCAGGATCATCTCTATTTAATTTTTCCCAAAAATTATGAAAATACTTTCTGTATAAACATGGAATATTCTCATTTGGGGTATAACCCACTTCTGGTACCCATTAATGGATCCAGGGCATAGAAAACTCAATGAAAAAATACATTTGATCAATTTGTTCTAAATTTGTGTCACGACCCAAAACGGGTCGCGAGTGGCACCCACCCTTATCCTACCATGTGAGCGAACCAACCAATCTAAACCCCAACATTTTAACCATAATGAACAAAATACGATGCGGAAGACTTAAAACTCATTAATGAAATCAATCAAATAACTTCTAAAATTTATCAATCATTATCCCCAAAATCTGGAAGTCATCACCACAAGAACATCTATCCTCAAATTACTAATCTAAGAGTATCTAAGAAGCTAAAATAAGTAAAAAGCTAGTCCATGCCGGAATTTCAAGGCATCAAGACATGAAGAGGAAGATCCAGTCCAAGCTAGAAGCAATAGCTCACCCTGAAATCTGGCT
>NC_028647.1:38076205-38076584 GCF_001406875.1 Solanum pennellii
CAAGTAATAGCACGAAAGAAAGAAAGAATGGAATTTTCCTAAAGTCCTATAGCCTCTCAAAGAAAAGTAAAGGCGTCCCCCTACCGTTCCTTAAGACTCTACTAGACTCGTTCTTGTGTGATGAGACCAACGAACCTAATGCTCTGATACCAAGTTTGTCACGACCCAAAACGGGTCGCGAGTGGCATCCACACTTATCCTACCATGTGAGCGAACCAACCAATCTAAACCCCAATATTTTAACCATAATGAACAAAATACGATGCGGAAGACTTAAACTCATTAATGAAATCAATCAAATAACTTCTAAAATTTATCAATCATTATCCCCAAAATCTGGAAGTCATCACCACAAGAACATCTATGATCAAATTACTAA
>NC_028647.1:38077230-38084238 GCF_001406875.1 Solanum pennellii
AGACTAGATTTTTACCAAGAGTCTGTGACGGTCCGTCGTGCCCACGACGGTCCGTCCTGCCATGTCGTCACGAAGTTCAGAGAGTCAATTTCAGTACCCAAATTTCAGAATTCTAAGTGTTTTGGAACGAGACCCCCTCGACGGTCCGTCGTGGGTTCCGTCGACTCACACAGTTTTTCCAGAAATAAAATCTGCTGCGTAAAACGACTAAACAGGTCGTTACAATTTGAAACATGATCTTGTAAATATAAATTCATTAAAAAGGGAGAGACTTTCACCCATTGCTTATATAAAGTTAAAAAATTATAAGGTAAAATCTTTTTAGTTGGCCCATGAAGAGTCCACCAGTTTATAAACCAATTTGGTATGTTCTGAATAAAAACTCTTGCACATATTTTTAAAAACCAAGTGTGCTTAAGTTTTTCATTGTTATAATAAAAGATTTTATGGAAAGCTTGGATATAATCCCAGTAAGTAAAGTTCATATTTATTTTATTAACAAGAACAGTCCTTTCTTGCATCGTGGATATTCCCCATTCTTCTGCAGATATAATCTGCTTAATAGTGATTTTTGAGAAATTATAAACATTCTTGTCATAATCTGAGGTGAAATGCTGAAATTCAGCACTTCCTGTATGACTTAGAATAGACTCGTAATATGACCGAGTCTTATATGATTCTCCAGGAAAATATAATCCCTTTGTTAAATACCTTTGGAGTATCTTCCATGGTTCATTACTTCTCTGAATATCAGAGTTTTCCAAAAGAAATATAATCTCTTTTGTGGATGCTTCTTCTGAGACTCTGACTAAATCAGCTTCTCTAGCTAAAGAGGCGTAGGTATTACCTTGCTCTTTATTTTGCAAATATGCCTGAATTTGCTCATATAATGAATTGTCCTTAGGAATATCCTTTAAATTTATAGAGGATGAAGCTGATGAAGAGGTTTCTCCAATCTTCGAATTAATCAAAGTTTTACTTCCTAGCTGTATAACAGGAAAGGAAGAGTCATATGATGACCTTGTAGATCGTGAAGAGGATGATCTTCCCCTTCCTCTCTTTTTTCCCCCACGACCACGTATATGTGTCCATGGCGGAGGCTCATTTCCTCCCATACTGCGAAAGTAGAAAGAACGGATTAGTATAAATCTGAGAAATATCCCTCAATATCAATATCCCAATCATTATCAGCTAGGGATAAATCAGAAAATTGTGACCCTTGTAAAAAGAAGTCCATAACAAGATCCTCTATGATTTTATCTAAGATTTCTTCTTTTAAATCATTATTTAAAGGTAAAACTCTTAAGATCGTAATAAGAGTCTTATCTCCAAGAAAATACTGATAAGTAGACATTCTATAACAAAGAAATTAGGAATTCAAGAATTCTCTTGATAGGAAATCAAGAAGAGAATTATCAGTTCCTTTTTTATAATGGATCTCGAAATCGAAAGGAGCTAGCTGTGCTTGCCACCTGGGAAACATTAACTTCGAAATATCATTCTTAAAATCTTTATCAAACATATATTTAACTTATTGATCATCAGTTCTAATAATAAATTTCTGATTATATAAATCATCCTGAAATTTTAAAACACATTTAACAATACAAAGCATTTCATGCGCTATAGTCGCATATTTGCGCTGAGATTCAGACCATTTGCCTGAATGAAATCGAACAAGATATTCAACTTTGTCATGGGGATTTACTTGCTTTAATATTCCTCCATAACCAATATTTGAGGCATCATTCTCAATAACTTTAATCCAATTTGGATTAGCAAGGGTAAGACAAGGTAAATATTTAACCCTTTGCTTAATGGATTTAACCAAATTAGTAAGATCATCATTCCAAGGTAACATTTTACCTTTCTTCAACCTGTCAGTTAAAGGAGCAAGATCTTTAGATAGATTTTTATAAAAAGGAGAAATATAATTTAAACTGCCCAAAAATCTTTGAAGCATTGTTTTATCAATTATTTCATCAGGAAATTTTGATGCAAAATCTATGGATCTCTGAATTGGAGTAATTTTTCCTTGACAAATTTGATGACCCAAAAATCTTACATCTGTTTGAAAAAGACTTATTTTGGTTTTAGATATAACTAAACCATTTTGAATAACAATGTTCTTGAAAATATCAAGATGCTTTATATGAGATTCTAATGTTTTAGAATAAACAAGAATATCATCGATATAAACAATGATGAAATCCATATAAGGATTAAAAATATCATTCATAATTTTTTGAAATTCAGAAGGTGCGTTTTTCAAACCAAAAGGCATAACATTCCATTCATATTGACCAAAAGGAACATTAAACGCAGTTTTATAAGTATGTTCTTTAAAGATTTGAATCTGCCAATAACCTGATTTTAAATCAAATTTTAAAAATATATTGGCATCATATAACCTGGAAAGAAGATCTTTTTTATTAGGAATGGGATACCTTATCCATTTTAAGACTTTGTTTAAAGGCTTGTAATTTATTACCAACCTGGGAACACCTCTTTCTTGTTCTGCAGCTTTATTAACATAAAATGCAGTACATGACCATGGAGATTTAGAGGGTTTTATAAGTCCCTTTGATAATAAATTATCAATTTCTTTTTTGCAGAAATCGACTAATTCAGAATTCATTTGACAGGGGCGAGATTTCGTAGGAATATTTGATTCATCAAAAGAATCTTCATAAGGCAAAGTCAAAATATGCTTTTTCCTGTCCTAAAAAGCATTTGGATGGTCTGCACAAATATCAGATGTTATTTTTCCAGAAATCAATTTAATTTTTTCTTGTACTTTAGGAGATTGTAAAGATTTTGAAATATTCAGACTGTAAATTTCCATTTGTAAAAACTCAATATGTTTTTGTTTTAAATGAATCAAAGAGTTAATATCTCTAGTAACTGGTTCAGTTATGAACTCAAAATTAATGGTATTACCATTATAATTTGCTGTAAAACCTTTTGCATTTAATTTGGAAAAAGGATAAATAGCATTTATAAAAGGAGTGCCAAGTATAATTGGCGTATAACTGATGTTTAACCAGGAAGAAAAAGTGAGGAATACAAACTTTACTCTGGCAAATACAAGTATTAGACAATTTATATTTTATGTCTAAAGCATGATTTAATGCAGATTTAACAACATGCGTAGTTTTTTCAAAATATCTTGAAGGAATTAATCCTTCTTGAATACAACTGACATCCGCACCACTATCAATCATAGCAATACTTGAAATTTTAAAATCATTATTAATTAGAATGGTGCAATTTATATACCAACGATGGGCGGTAACAATTTGCATCATTCCCAGAAATTTAGTACTAGAAGATTCATCAATATCATCATTTAAAACATTTTCCCTTTTTCAGAATTAGAAATATCAATTTCAAAAATATTATTTTCTAGTTGGGAAATACGGTGATTATTAATCAACTGATTTTGTTTTAAAGATTTAATCTCTTTTTTAAGATTTTCAACCTCGTGTTTTAAATCATCCAAAGAAGTATCTCTTACAACACTTGTTCCTTTCTTTTCAAATCTGGAAAAAACTTCTTGAAGAGAATAAGGACTAGCATTGTAATTGAAATTTTCAAAAGTTTTTTCTTCATTCTTCTTTGGTTTTTCAAAATTTTTTGAAGAAGATGGTTTTGAAGAAGCCATTTCTAAAATCTTGTTTCTAAGATTTTCACCCGAAACATCTTTTTAAAGTTCAATAACATTTTCTGAAGAAATCATTTTACAAGTTAGTTCTTCAAAACTTTGATGTAATTTATCAAGATAAGAATCATCCATCTGTGATTGTAATCTATAAAATTCATCTTGTCCACAAGAACAACTATCACCTGGACAATTAACACATTTATTAGTAATAATATCAACATTGTTATCAGTACTATAACCTGAAGAATTACCAGAGGAATTGGAATCTGAATCTGATTCATATAGTAACTCATAGAGTTTGTCTTGAGTTGGTTCATCTAACTCCAAAGCTTTAAACTTATCTGCCTTGCAATTTGTTGCAAGATGACCAAATCGTCCGCACTTATAACATTTAATGTTTTTCAGATCTCTTTTGGAGAAATTTCTGGCAAACCTTGTTGCCTTCCTATGAACTTTCTTTTCCTCTCTCTTTTCTTTGTATCGTTTTGAGCGATGACGTCTTTTATGATGTCTTTCTTCATCTTGACCTGTCTTTGATTTAGAACTAGACGGTCCTTCTATACCAAATTGTGTACAAAAATCTCCCAATTGAGATCTTTCAGACTTTTGATTCCTTTTTATCTGTTGAGCCAGCTTAAGCTCGTTGCAAAGATTTAATCCTTCTTGAGTACAAATCCCTATTAACTTTCCATAAGTTAATGTATCATAAGGGATTTCTGGTCTTTCTCCTCTTAAGACCTTTTTAACTCTTTCTGAAAATAATGAAGGAAGACCATCAATAAATCTATTCTTCCAATAATTTGATTTACTTTCAGGTAGATCCATAACTCTACTCATGAAAGTATCCTTATACCATCGAAAATGTCCCAAATGGTTACATTTAAGTCCATTCAGTAAAGTTCTAATAGTCTCATTCTGATTGGAAAATCTTCCATTAAAATGTTCTAAAATAGTAAGAACAAGTGTATAAACTGCATCTTCAACCTTGTGGGTTGTAATCCTTTCTGTTTGTTGTTTTTTATCTTCACTAGTAACTATTTCTCTTTTAATTTCTTCTTTGTATGCATTCTTTATTGCATGCTTTTGTTCAGGTGTTAGGAAATTATCCCACCATCCTCTGAGTTGACCTGTAAAACCTGCTATAATCATTTTACATATTGCATGGTCATTATTCTGGTTCGTATGACGACAAATTGATGAGTACATCAACATACGATGTACCATAATGGAAACCTGTCTTTCAGTTAAGGCATCCAAATTCCATCCAACACCTCATTACCACTGTAGGATGTGTTAGTTTGATTCCAATCTCTTTCTTCAACTAGCACATCTTGAGGAGTAGGTCGAGGAGAATAATAAGTCATCATGGAAGGAAGAGTTGCATAACCTCCTTTTCCTATAATTCTTTGCTTTTGACTACCAGCTTTAAATCTTCTGGTGTTTACTTCCGAAATATCTGAATTCGGATCTTGGATACCAATACACTGATTTTCAATTTTGTTAATATTTGACTCAGGAAAATCATTTGTAATAGGTTTTGAACCTAAACCAGACAATTTTTTATCAAGAAGATCTTCTAGTGAATGAAAAGATTTAACTTTAAAACCATAGGTATCAATAGGACGCTGAAGATGTGTTGGAACATCTAATGGAGTTTTTGAAGTAGAAGCTTTATCTTCTTTCGGATATTTTTGAAATTCTTTGACCAAAATAATTAAATCGTCTAATTTTTTGTCTAAAGAACTAATATGTTCTCCAAGAACTTTAACATAAAGACTCAAATAATTATTTTGAGAAATAAGATTATTAACCTCTTGAACAGTGATTTGGGCAACATCTGTTTGAATAAACTTCTGAAAAGCTGAAAAAGTTAACCCAGTATTGTTTGGTAAAATAAAAGGAGCTTGAGGAGGGTAGATGGCTTTAGTAATAGTGCCATCATTTTCTTTAAAAGTCCTTTCTATAACATTAATATATAAAGGTATATATGTGGTTATAAACCATGGAACAAAATAAATAATTTTGTTATGTAAAATACAAACATCATAAAATTCTTGAGAAATATTGTTTAAATCATTTTCACTATAAGTTTCAAAAAACCAAGTTCTAAATTGGTTCCATTTTTTATTATAAAATTCTTTTTGAATATGTTTTCGAGCCAGGGATCCTGGACTAAAATCAATGAGTCGATTTAACATAATTAAACGTCATTAAAATCTGTTGATTTATCAACACTGAAATCCATTTCTGACTGAGTTGGATCCAAATCTGACAACTTATCTGTTGCTTGAACAATATTTGTTTTAGGGTCTATCCTTACCCTTTCAACCAATCCTTCACTCATAGTATCACTTAAAGTGTGAAGAGACAAAGGTCTTCGTCTTACAGCTCCATAACTAGGACCTTCATGACTTATAGGAGAAATATGTTGAATTTCCGGCAACCTCCTGTAACTAGAGAAAGATCTCCTGCTATAGACAGGAGAATTATAAACAGAAGAATTATCTGCAAACTCAATACAAACCTTACCATCAGGATTTTGAGTAATATGAGAATAGTCACTATTAGTGACTTCTTCAGCAACCTATCTTTGAGACACAGCATCATTTAAAATCCATTTATCAGGAAAATTAATTTCATCCCATTTAATAGGCCTTCTAGTCGTAATTTTAGATTTAATAAAATTAGTTTCAACTAGAATAGTCTCATTAGACGAATCATATAATTTGCATCTAGGATCTAAAGTAGTTAATAATTTATAATAAATTCTATAAGATAAGCAAATAAGCTCAGAACCAACAGCATAATTATAACCATGGGTTTTAACATTTAATGTAAGAGCATCAAGAATATTTCTATCAGTTAAAGATAATTGTAAATTAGGTTGCGTATTGAAATAAATTGGTCCATAAGCGACAGTAGATTCAATTGAACCCATAAGAGATTGTCTAAAATCTAAATTTCTAGCATCTCTTAGAGTTGCTAAGAAAGTTTCAGGTAACCCTTTAAGAGTTAAAGGTTTAAAGGCAATCTGCACCATACCAATATGCATCCAGTTATATCTAGATTTATGAATAACAATATCTCTTTTGTTCAGAAGTTGAACAACCTGTTCATCAGAATTTAGAGCAAGAGATTGCTCAGTGGTTTTAACCACCTGCTTTGTAGACAATTTGTCAAACCAGCCATAATCATAAATCAATCTTGTATCCACCTTAGGGATAGTCATAATAATAATAAAAATAATAATAATAATAATAATAATAATAATAATAATATTAATAATAATAATAATAATAATAATAATAATAACAATAACAATAACAATAACAATAACAATAACA
>NC_028647.1:38090318-38110092 GCF_001406875.1 Solanum pennellii
TAATAATAATAATAACAATAATAATAATAATAATAATAGTAATAATAATAATAACAATAATAATAATAATAATAATAGTAATAATAATAATAATAACAATAATAACAATAACAATAATAATTGTAATAATAATAATAATAATAATAATAATAATAGTAATAATAATAGTAATAATAATAGTAATAATAATAGTAATACTAATAATAGTAATAATAATAATAACAATAATAATAATAATAATAATAGTAATAATAATAATAACAATAATAATAATAATAATAATAGTAATAATAATAATAATAACAATAATAACAATAACAATAATAATAGTAATAATAATAATAATAATAATAATAATAAAAATAATAATAATAATAATAATAACAATAACAATAATAATGGTAATAATAATAATAATAATAATAATAATAATAACAACAATAACAACAATGATAATAATAATAATAATAATAATGATAATAGTAATAATAATAATAATAACAATAAAAATAATAATAATAATAATAATAATAATAACAATAACAATAACATAACAATAATAATAATAATAATAATAATAATAATAACAATAACAATAATAATAATAATAACAACAATAATAATAATAATAGTAATAATAATAATAATAACAACAATAATAATAATAATAGTAATAATAATAATAATAATAATAATATAACAACAACAACAACAACAACAACAACAAGAACAAGAACAACAAGAACAACAACAACAATAGCAACAGCAACAGCAGCACCAACAACAGCAAAACTAACGGCTGCAGCAGCAACAACAGCAGCAACAACAGCAGCAACAACAACAACAACAACAACACCATCAACAACAACAACTTCACCAACACCAACACCACCACCAACAACAACAATAAAAACAAAAAAAACAACACCAACAACGCAGCAACAACAGCAACAACAAAAACAACAATTTTCAATGGACGTAGAAGGAATAACAACAACAACAGCAATAGCAACAACAACAGCAACAGCAACTGCAGCAGCAACAACAACAACAACAACAACAACAATTTTCAATGGACGTAGAAGGAATAACAACAGCAGCAGCAACAGCAACAACAACAGCAACTGCAACAGCAGCAACAACAACAACAATAACAATAATTCTCAATGGATGTAGAAGGAATAGCAACAACAGCAGCAACAACAACAGCAACAGCAACAACAACAACAATAGCAACAACAATAGCAACAGCAACAACAACAGCAACAACAACAGCAGCAGCAACAACAACAGCAACAACAACAACTGCAACAACACCAATAGTAACAACAACAAGAACAACACCAACAGCAACAACAACAACAATTGGCTCAATAGCTCTTTTGAAAATCTCAGTTTTCTTCTTGTTTAAATGTGAAAAGCATATTTACACTTCTTTGGGAATACTTAGTCCTCCTATACTTCTTTGAAGAAAAGACTTCACTTTACTCTAAATCGAACTCAAACTTAAGTCTTAAAATGAAGTTAAAACGTTTGTGAAAGCTTTATGGAACTTGAAATGAACTTCTACTTATCTTTACTCTTTACTGAACTTGATCTTTAAGTCTTTAAGAAAAGTTAAAAAGATTTTGTAAAAGACTTCTTGAAAATACTCTAAAAACTTTCTATACTTGGCTCTTAACTATCCTTGAATTTGAACTTATGGATTCAAGGTTGAAATTCATGTTTCTAGATGATTTCTATATGTTTAGAAGTCATTTAGAGTAGTTAGATTCATTAGAAAGTGTTATAACACTTTAGAAAGGCTTAAACTGACTGAATTATGAAGACTGGATGAAAAACGCCAATTTGAGCGCACCCGAGGCGCGCCGCGCCAAGCCTCAAGTTTAGAGGACACATTCTAGCACATTGCAGGCGCGCCGCCCCAGGCCCTATGGCGCAGATGGGGCGCACCGCTCCTTGGACCTTCCCAAGTGACGCTTGACAAATTTCTCAACTCATTTTTTGACCTTAAATCATTCTAATTCAATTTCTTTCCTCAAATTCACTTAGATTTCATGTACCCACATCATATATACAAGGATCTAACCCTATGTACTCAAGAAACAAAATTTCTAAATCGAGAAATTCCTAAATCTCAATTTATGTACAAAAATGAAAGAAATTCAAGAACATTCAATTTTCAATCGTTTTAGAACAATTTCACGCTGAATCAAACATGCTTGGCACGTGGGTGAACGATCCCAAGGTTATGGAAGACTCACACACCTTTTTAGGGATCACACCCGATGAAATACACAAGTTAATTTGGCGATTTTGGCGAATCTTGCCCTTTTTCTTCTTCTTTTCTCTTCTCCTTTCTCCTTATCCCTAGCGTGAAAATTTTCAACTTTTGAAATTGACTAAGTTCTGATTTGACTCATATTAAAATTCTAAAAATGGATTAAATTAATAGGGTAGTGAAATACTAAAATACTCTTTAAAATCTCAAAATTGGACATTTTTTTAATCCAACAGCCCAACTTTAAAGGGCAAACTCGCTCATACAAATTCGGAATCATACAAACTTTGCGGCGTCTAAAAGATTGTTCTAAGAGCTTTCCAACCATATCTAAAATTACACCAAACTCATCCTGAGTTAGAATTTATAACCGTTTGAAGTTGACCAAAACCTCACTTTTTAACTTACCTAAAATTTTCTAATTTTCTTATACTTTCCAAAATAAGTATTTCCTGATTTCTAACTCCTTTATAGTTCTTTCTAGTCGTGAGATGTTACAGTCTAAATCCTATGAAAACAAGTCTTGCTTTGTATTTTTCAATAGTTTCATCATTTCTCTTTTCTTTTTGTATATCCACTTTGAACCCAGAAGTTGATTTCTTGGAAGAAGATCAATCAACTCTCAAGTATGGTTGCTCAAGATTCAATCTATCTTACTACTGATAGCCTCTCTCCAAAAGGATGAGTCCACATAAGACATATCTTCTTATAATATATGGACTCATTTTCAAGAAAAAATGATACAAAATCAATCCCGGAGGAAGAAATTTGTCCATTGATATTTATTACACTCTGAGTCTCTTTATTAAGTACATTCTCCTTTGATTCTTTCTAAGTTCTTTTAGACCCTTCACTTGACTATCCGAAGGTTCGGACGTACAAACCATAAATCAACATGTTTTACTATTGTAACATATCCAATGAACATAGAATCTACACTCTGAGATTCTATTTTGATACATTTGGAAATAGTGCCCTCATTTTCATTTCTCGTATGGATTAGACTGTATTAAAAATTGTTAGATTGCTATCTTTCAACAGTTATTACTTGTGTATATTTTGAGGGGTGTCAAACAATTTTCTATCAAGATACAACAAAGTCGGAACAATAAACTTTTTTTATTAATCCATTTCTTAACAAACAAAAGTTTTTTATTTGTTGCTCCTTTTATTAGCAAACAAAACTTTTTGTTTCTCTTTCTGAACAGGCAAACTTTTGGTTGTTCTTTTTTGCTATAATGATACCATCTCCACACAAATTTTATGGTAAATCTGAATTTATAAGTAGGACATCCAACCTTTACTTCAAAGTTCTATTATTTTCTTGTCAATAATTTCATTAGTTTGAGGTACATATGTGCAATCATTTGATGGATGATTCTATTTTCCAAATATATTTCTGCAATAGAACATTCGTGTTCTCCATATATACCACTTCTAATCAAGGCAGTGATTTTCAACTTCAGTTTTATATCGCCTACATGTTTCTATTGCTTCATCATTACCATTCAGTAAATAGACATAACAATATTAGTGTAATTGTCAATAAAATTATGGAACACTTTTTCTCACCACGAGATGGTGTTGACTTCATATCACAAATGTCAATGTAAATCAATTTTAAGGGATTAAAATTCCTTTTAACAACATATATTTGATATTTTAATTTATTGCACTAGAAGTTAGGCAAAAATTCTCAGTTGATCGATTTTTGCAAGTCTTTGTAATTGACATGTCACAAGCGTTTATGTCACAAACAATTTATCCCAGCAAGCAAGAACAAACAAAATATTGAGTTTGAAAAGATCTACAGTGAGGTAATTCTTTCCTAAAAATATTTTGTTCTTTATTTTTTATAACTTTATCAAATACAAATATGGTCAAATGGCACCAAGTTTCACATAGACAACTCAACTGAACTATGTTTATTTTAGACACTTTTAAGTAGGATCTCATTATATCATTTTGACGCTTTTTGTTGAATCGGCATATTATGTGTGCTACAATTACTTTGAGCGCGTGAAATGTGTAGTTTTTATTAAATTTTTTTTATTTCTTCTTCTTCTTCCTTCTCTCTCCTTCCTACACTTCCTCCACCACATATCACCATCTTGCCACCATTATATATTCAACTTTCTCCTCTCTTTATCATTTCTTCATGTGAAAAATTAAATTAATAATATATATCAACAAAAATAATTTAAGAAAAGAAGAAAATATGTCTAGATCATATATATTCTTCATGATATCAAATTTCTCCATCCAATTTTTTCCATAGTTCCATTATCGGAAAGTTCGTCGAATCCTTCAGATGTTCGTTGGTCTATTTTCACCTCTATATATTTAAGTTTTTTTTTTCAGTAGGCCGACGTTGAACGCTTCAACTTGGCCACTGAAGAAGGCGAAGGCTGGGCGAGAGACTAGGCCAACGCTTTCAATCGGTTAAACGCATTCTCTTACCCGTTGAACTTATTACTTTCCACTTTTTAGTCTGAAATTCAGATTGTGACCTATTCAATTTTTGAAATACTAATTTTCTACTTCTCATAGGTTTTAACTTTTTCTATTTTGATGAACCCATTTCAAGTAAATTCATAAATAAATCCAATTTTATCATGGATAAATTTTTAGGTACTTTGAAACTTGCAAAACGAGTAATTCCAATGGTGAAGGTGATTGAAGAAGAAAAAAGGATCAATTTGATGGATTGAATAGATGGTAATAGTACGATAGTTGGATTACAGGTATTTGCTTATGACCCAAATTGGTTAGAGGATGAGGAGATGTGGAAATGGTGGAATAGAAAAGAAATGTGTTGTAGATTTTTTTTCCTTTTTCTTATTTATTGATTGATGTAATTAATTAATTAATTAATTTTAAAATATATTTTTATTCATAATATATTTTTAAATAATTATTTCTATATATATGTCATATATCATTGTTTAATTCGCTACTTTGACACGTCATCAACGAGTGTAATACACACATCTTAAATATTCGGCTAGTTGAAAGAAAATGTTAATATGACATAACGGCCTCCTATTTAAGGTGTTTAAAATGAATAAAGTCTACTTGAGGAGTCCAAGTGAAAATTATTGTTAACTTTAGGTGACTACCGATGGGTTAGACCTACAAATATTATTTTAGACTCAGCACCTTGGGAAATGTCCATTTTAGAAGGAACTTTCCATAACATTCAATTTGTTCTAGAATTACCCATGATCGTAGTCTCATCAGTTCAATAAAGGCAATATGACCAAAATGTTTGTTTTACAACAAAAAACATAACATGTCACTTTAGAAGAATGTTCATGTCTATACAAACATATTTATTTTAATAGACTTATTTTTTCATGAAAAATTACAATATTTTAAGTGGCACCTTTTCATCAAGAAACATAATTCTTTTGAATGAGTAATATAGTTTCGTGGTTTTATACTAGTCATACGGTTTTATACTAGTCATATCATATACTAGTAAAGAGAGACTCAACGACCACAATATCAAATATACTCCAAGAATTTTGTGGATCTAACATAATACAAGAATGTCGTTCAATTTTATATCTTGTACTTTAAGATTTAAATAAGATTGTACGTCTAATTTTGTCTTTATCACAAGTAAAGAACCTTCACATTTTAAATATATTTTCAAAAATATTTTTCAAGTATTTGAAATTATTTTTCACATATTTTTTTCTGCTTTCAAATTGTATACCATCAAAATACACATTGACAACATGAAGATTTCTTTGCAGATTTAATCCATGAGACACCCATTGCAGCCACAAAAATCACTAATTGTATGTCACTGGTGTGTTTTTTTCAATTATGTCACAATTAGACATATCACTTAGTATTTAGAATACTAACAAATATTCAAAGTTTATTCAACTTGTTTCTAGTTTAATGATGAAGTTTTTATATTCTTCAAGTCGTTAACCGAATGAACCTTGAATTCTTATGAAGTTTTCATATTCTTCAAATCAGTTTCACATTCAGACAGAATAGTAAACCAAAAAGATTTTAATCTCCATAAATCTCAAATACAACACTATTTCTAGCTACTGATGAAGATTTTATCTTTTTCAAATCATTTAGCGTTAATATATTTAACGAAGATTTTGTATTCATATGACCTTTTTTTTCTAGGTGCTCATTTTGTCTAGGCTTTTAGTTTAATGTTTCTATTCAGCGGACGTGGTTATTGGCAAGAACTTATTGAATCCATCGTTTGGGCTCATAATAAATTAAAAGTTGCTCCTGCTACTCAGTCGAGAGCCTTAAGCATTATACAAGGACGTGCTGTAGGAGTAACCCATTACCCTCTGGGTGGAATTGCCACAACATGGGCATTCTTCTTAGCAAGAATTATTGCAGTAGGATAATGACTAGGAGGATTTGAAAAGCATTATGACATTACGATTTCCAAGGCTTAGTCAAGGCTTAGCTCAGGACCCCACTACTCGTCGTATTTGATTTGGCATTGCTACCGCACATGACTTCGAGAGTCAGAATATTCATTCAAATAGTGTATATAACAAATTGGTGAAGTTTCTATATTCTCCAAATCAATGCACAACCTGATTTGTTTGTGAAGTTCTTACATTCTTCAAACCAAAGAAGTAAAAACTTGGAGGATTTTAGTCTTCAAAAGTCTAACACAACCAAATTTAACATGAAGTAGAAAACTACAAAATCTTTTTTCCTCCTCTTAACATATACATATTAATAGTAATAAATATATATTATGAGATCATCACATAATGATCATCTATCCTAACGTTTATGAAATAAATCTCATAACTTATAAAGGATAGAAAAAAATAATCAAGGGAAATAAAGATAAAACCTTATTTACCCCTATTGAATCGTATTCTATTTGTCAATAATTATTCCATCTAAGTCACTTTTCTTGCTAAGTTTTTCTTTATTTTCCATTTTCCATCATATTTCAATTTTTCTTAGAAAACATTGAACTTCAACGAGAAACTAAACTCATGTTCAAATATTGTTAGGAGATAACATTTGTTCATTTACTTCTTCTCATATAGAAATAAAAATTTAAAGTGTATATCTTAATCTTTATGCATAAAATAATTTTTCTTATTGAAAAGAAAACTGAAGCGGTGCAATGCTTCAATGCACTTGGGAAGCAAATAAAAATAATTTTACTCATCGAAGGATAACTTACTATAGAAAATATACTTGAACATATTAAAGTAGTACTAATTCATTCAAAATCCCTTTTATCATATGATAAATTAGTTCTCGTTTCCATCTTTTTTTTCAACAAAAACAACACAGAAAATGAAAGTAATTTCCTTACTAATAAAAAAATACCATTAATATTAAATTCCTTAAGCTTGTTATATGTTGTATTCGTATTAGCAAATCAAAAATAATAAAAAATAAAAAGAAAAATAAAAGAACTATGTGAGTCCACAGAACCCATTGTGTATCCTTAAGAAATTTAATCCCTCAACTACCCGAGGTTACAAATTAATTCCTCCGAGGATAAAATAGATTAATCATTTAAGAATTAGCGGTACCTGAAACTTCAATAATTTTAACGAACTCAAAATGATAGCAACGAAAACACACACAGATACGGTCAATCGATTTTTTGTCAGAAATGTATGCAAGAGAATGGAAGAATTCAATGCAGAAAAATGAGAGAAAGTCTCTCTATTTATAGCCAACAAAGGGTAAAGGTCACAAATCTTTGGAAAGAAGACAACCTTTCAGAAAGGTCACGACATTTTGGAAAAGGTACAACTTTCAAACGGTCACAACCCTTTAGAAAAGACACAACCTTTCATATATGTCACAATCCTTCGGCATAGTCATAACCTTTAAGTAGAGTCAAAACCCTTCATTTCCTTTTCACACCTTTAAAACCCAATATCCATTTCTCGAAACAGCATGATGTGGAGACTTGAGAACTCATGTGTTTTCTTAATATTTTTGACTAATTATGCACTTGCTTCATTGATTTCGTCACTTGTACATGTTGCTTGTTGTTTGCCAACTGCAATGCTTTATAGTTAATTATCTGATATCACTTTATGCATATTCATTTATTTTTTTATTCGGTTGATGATATCTACTTAATACATGTTGCCTTGTACAGATACTTACTTGTATTTTTCTTCATTTTCCATTTGTGGAGTACGTGTACCATCAATTTCGACTCTCTCTTAGCTCAAGTCAATCTCCAAAACATCATATTCAAGGGCAAGTTATTCCTTTTAGCTCGTGTTGGATTCTTTCGGTCATGGCATGATGTCCTTAATTTTCGAACACAAATTATTTTATTTATTTATTCTAGTGTCTTTGAAATTCTTAGACTTGATATTTGAGTATTAAATGTCCTTGATGCAGACTTTCACGTTTAATGATATGTAATAGACTTCAATGAATTTTTGTTTCTTACTTTCATAAGATTTGAGTATCTGGATTATTATCATATTTCATAAGTTAAATAACTAATATAAGTTGAATTTGCATTCGTTAGGTAGTCCACCTAGAAGGTTAAATATGGATGTCACTAATAACCCATTTTGGATTGTGACAATTATCCAGTTACAACTTTGCCTTCTTTCATTGTAAATTAGGTTGTCTTGGATATGTTTATTGCTTTAGACTTCTTAGTTAAAATTTAAAAAAAATAATTAAGATTTAAATAATTATTTATAAATATTTTTTAAGATTTATGTAAAACATTCAAGGATATTTAAAAAAAAATTATTTTAAAAGTATTTAAATAAATCAATTCAAATGAGACTTAATATCTCATGACCATGCAAGTTGGTGGATGATAATAATTAATTTTTTGGGTGGAGGTGGGTGGAGTGGTTAGTGGATGATTATTCCTCAAGTACAGTACTATGGAAACTTTTGGTAGGTGGAATAGATATTTAATTTTCCTCTATGTTATATTTATACATTTTTACATATATTGGAAGAGGGAATACAGAGGAGCTTAGGGTCAAATTTCTCTACTTGCATTTAGAAGTGAGAATGTTTAGGAGCTTAGGGTAAGCCGGTCAATTGACCGATCTGCCCTTCTTCTTCAACTTCCTCTGTTCACTACAATATAGAACTAAAGTTCAATTTAAAATACTAAAAATTTAGTTAATTCTTGAACTTTCACATGTATTGTATAGAAGAATAGAGTGAGTAACATATATTATTTGAAAATTATGCAAATAGTGTTAAAAATAGTACAGAAAATTTGATCAACTCTCGAAATTTCATATGTACTACACAATTGAGATTGAGTGAGAAATATATATTATATAAAAATTACGTTAAATTATGCTAAGAGTTCTATAAATCACAACAATTGACAACTTAAAATAGCTGAAAACATATTAAAATGTGATTAACTTTCAAAATTTCACATGTGCTACATAAAATTGGGACAAGAAGAGTAACATATATTATTTAAAATTACATTAAAAATATTACTTATTAAATACCTCACATAATTAGAGACAAATAAAGTACTCCGTCTGTTTAGAAAAAAAGATTGACTCAATTTTTTTTTGTAGTCTGTTTCAAAAAGGTTTAACTTCAACTTTTCACGTAACATGTTTAAGGCACAATATTAATGAAAATATTATTGGTACATTTGGCATAACTTTAATTTTGAGTCATAAGATTAAAAATCCTTTTTTCTTTTTTTAAATTTCTTGTTAAATCAAATTAGGTCATTTTTTTAAATGGAGAAAGTAATCTAGCTTCATAAAATCCTTAATAGTATTGTCGCCTTAGCCAAATAATTTATTTAAAATGTTTGTTATTGAAGATCATTATTTATGTTTTGATAATCGACCTTTAATGCTCAAGAAAGGCATGTATTCATTAATAACCAATTCAAGGAATAAATAGGAACAATTTAATCAGTAATTAATCATTATAATTATTATCATATTTAAATAAATTTTTAAATGATTTTAAATGACAAATAAATGAATATAATGTAAGATTTATTGCTCATGTAATTTGAGATACTTATTTTGGTCAACTAGCTCTGGCCTAATAAATATCTTTGGAACTATAGGTAAAAATAATGTATAGTGGTACTTTTTTTTAATTTTTTGAAAAATAATTAGTATGAAATTTTAAATTTTACATATGAAATTTGTTAAGTATAAAATTTGTTTATTTAGAAAACTAGTTGAATGTATTTGAAAGAAATTATTAACAATGAAATAAAATTATATTTCATGATTTAAGAGTTGAGGTAGAACCTGGTATTAAAAAATAATTTGGTTGACACTATAGTAAATGGAAGAATAATGTATATATAAAAGAGAATTCTAGGTCAGTCTACATGGTGTCATCATAAATTAGAAATTTTTTTAAATTTATTTATTTGTAAAACTAGTCTTCTCCTTTTATGAAAAGTTATTATTTTTATGAAAAGTTATGAATTTTATGATAAATTGTGATTTTTATGAAAAGTTGTGACTTTAAATAAGAATTGTGACTTTTATGAAAGGATCTTTTCAAAGGATTTTAACTTTTTTTTCAAAGAGTTGTAACTTTTCTAATAAGACACAATAAACATTTGTTTACTCAATTTAATTTTTTGTTTTCTATAAATAGAGAAATTTTATGTCACTATTATTTGTAGGGATTTTTTCCACTATAGGTTAGTCAAATTTAAATACATTAATTAAGCTTTTTATGAAGTTTGGTTTATTCCTCAAAGTTTTCTTTCTCCTATTTCAGGAAACTTAATATTTACTACAAGTCAAAGTGATTCATGTAAATTTGATGTAAAATTTGGTGTTTTTAAGCTCCAACCAACATTAATTTTTACACCAAATTTGATATGTAAATAGTGTTACATCAAATTTGGTGTAACACTATTCATCACACCAAAATTATTCTTTTATATTTTAATATTATTTCATTATACAAACTTTTAATTAAACATTATATATATTTTTTAAATTATTTTTTATGTAATATTTTCTTAATATTAATTTTAGATACAAAATTTAGCTTTTTTATAAATTAATTTTTATATTTATAACTTTTTAAAAAATTAAATTTAAGTTAATGATTGGATATAAAAGAAAATAATATGAATTATATATGATGAATGCTTTAGAAAGAAATAGTTTTATGAAATACGAAAATATAAATGAAATAAGAAATAATATAATATTAATGAAGAGAAAGAAAAATATTTTCTTTTGGTGTAAAATTTGTTGGAGTTGATTACACCAAAAATAGGGTTGACACCAATTTTGATGTAAAATTTAGTGTTTTGGTTGAAGATGCCCTTAATGACAATTAAGTTATTAATTGATAAAGAAATAATAACTCTTTCTTTTGATTCTTTCAATTAAATTTGTGGACCCTAAAATTGGATACGCCACTACAAACTATTTTTTTTGAGAAATATGTTAAGCAACAAGTCTTTTTCTTCTTGATTGTTAGAAAATTAAGATTGTCTTTATTATTATTTGTGGATATTTGTTAGTTAAAGTGCTCACAAAATAATGTTGTGAGCTTAATATGTTTGTGTCAAAATTTGATTAAGAATATTCAGTTGTGAATTCCATTCAGATGTCACCTACTGATTGGTGATAATTGCATTAATTATTTGTAACTGCATTTTATAACCATAACAATAACTATGGTTCAATTCCAAATAAGTTGGGGGGGAGGGGGGGGTGATATAAAACCTAAGGAAAAGTAATGATTATTTTGAGACAATGAGGAAAAACACTTATGATACTAATAATTTTATGGTCATTTTTAACATATACATGATACAACATACTATAATAAAAAGGAGATCGATAGATGTTCATAAGAAAGGAGCTCAATGTCCTCTATTTAAATTTAATTAGTTATGTTCTTAAATGGACGTGATGCTCCACTTTATTTGGGGGGAAAACACTTATGATACTAACGATTTTAGGCTCCATTTTAACATATACACGATACAAGATACTATAATAAAAAAGAGATCGATGGAGGTTCATAAGAAGAGAGCTCAATATCCTCTATTTACATTTGGTTACTTATGTTCTTATATGGACGTGATGCTCCACTTTATTTGGGGGGAAAAACACTTACGATACTAACAATTTTAGCATGATTTTTAACATATACATGATACAACATACTATAATGAAAAAAGATATCGATGGAGGTTCATAAGAAAGGAGCTCAATGTCCTCTATTTGAATTTAGTTAGGTATGTTCTTGTATGGACATGATGCTCCACTTTATTTGGGATGTTGTTGTTCGAGTTTTTTTGGTCTCTTTTTTAACATTTGATGTTCATTACTTCTGACCAACTATTTCTATATAGATGCTTTTAGACTTCTTTTTTATACTTAACATTTCTCTATGATTCCTAATTTTTATATGACGAAAACGAAAATTAGAAAAATTATAGCATTTTAAGATTCTGAAAAAACCTCATCGCCTTAAGAAAAAATATTCTTGTCCATGCGATGTAATCTTAATAAAATAGTTCAATCCCATATAAAAGCAGATAATTTAAAGAAAAAGAAATTTGTAGTCAAACTTATAAATGTAAATTGCTTATATAATCATATGAATAAGTACTTGAATGTTTTTTGTGAGCGATAAACATTATTATTGTATTCAAAGAAAAAAAGATAGATTAGATATAATTTATGAATTAAGGATAAATACAAATTTTGAATCTATCAATAATCTTTTTACTGACGTAAAAATCGTGCACTATTTGACTGGATATCTGATCCTATAAATCTTGAAATGTTGTTATGCACATCTATTTCTTCTAAGATTTTTTTTTAAACACAATATATTATATGACTAAAATTCAGCGATAGAAAGTAATTTTTATTTTATATCTAAACCTTCAATATAAAGACATCACATTCAATTCTGATTTATCACAGTCAAACTTCACTTAAAGATATGAATTAGATTCATGACATATTTTTTTGATTTAATTAAATAATGTTTGGCCAAAGAAATGCTGAAAAAATAATAATAATGGAGTAATTCAAAATGGACTCTTAGGTTTGGGAATGGTTGTTGATCGTACTGGCAATGCGGCTGCGGAACATATTTGACCCAATGTCATATTATTAGATTAAAACTTTAGAATAAATAATCAATATGACATATTTTCTTTGTTGTCGTGAATTATCAATTAATCAACTTTTAATAAAATGTCAGATATTATTTAAAAATAACAGTCCATTTATAATACAGTGTATACAAGTATTCATATTTTTGACTTAATAAAACATAAAATATTAAGAAACGGCTAAATAAGACATTTATTTTTGTAAACAAACTAATTATAATATACCTTTTACAAAAAGACACTCGATTAAATTAATTACTGATCGAGTAAATAGTTTTTGCTATTTTTGTTTCTCTTTATCTTAACAAAACAATAATGCGGACTTTTTGTGATTTTTTACCCACTAATCTGTCTTTTTTTCATGGATAATAATAGAAATTTGTAAACTATTACCAAAAGCCACCCAACTCTAAACCAATTTCTTGAATTATTGCATACATTTGACAATTTAAGGAGTATCCATATTTAAAGTTTATAATTTTTTTAGTGAATTTAAATTAATTTTTATTCTATTTATTTTTCATCTGATTAAAAATTTACTTTATCATTAGATTTTCAACTGTCCTTTTATAAATTCAATATGTTTCTATATGGAAATATAAAACATACCTCTAAATTCGCTTCGATATAACAATCATTATTAGTTAATTAATTAGTGGAGTATTATTTTAAGATCACCCACTTTTTTCTTGGCTTCTACCTACCACCTAAAGCCAACTCCAATTTGAAAACAGCCTTCTATCTTTTCTTTGTTAATTGATTTTTTTGAACTTTACCAAACATTAAGTCTAAGGGTTGTTTGGTTAGAGATATTATGAAAGACATAATAACATCATAAAAATCCACATAAGAGTATACAATATTTATGGATGAAATAGAAAAAAATAATATTCCTATAGTAACTTATATAATGTTTGATTAATTGTATCATAAATTAAGAAAAGTGCTAAATGACCAGAAAAATATGGCCAAAATATAGCCAGAACAGTGAAAAAGACTATTCTCCAAAATAAAATTAACTTTTTGATATTTTCAAAAAAGTATGATCATTAATTATTTTGATAAAATTAATTTTCTGGGTCCCATGCTTTATTACTTCTTCAATTCTTTTTCTTTTTGTCATTTCACTTCTCCTTTTTGACTTTTTTTTCTCTTCTTATAAAAAAATTAGAATATGGTGAAAATAAATAATTATATTTTTAAGCATTTAAATTGGTTAAATTCATTCTATGAATGAAACAATAAAAGAATTTATTTTATGTATTTATTGAAACTTCATCAATGTAAAATATTTTTTTAAGAGCATAAAGAAATCATAATTTTCTGGAAAAAAAGCATAATTTATTTTCTTTAATGTCAAATTCTCTATGCATATATAATTAATACATTAGTTTTTTTTTGTAGTATGACTCAGTTTTAAATACACCCTCTATATTTCAAATTTAAACATTTATACTTTATGTACTATAAGAAATATACAATTACACCTCCAACTAAGTTTATCCATAACTAATTATATTAAAATATAATTATTAAATAACAAACTGAAAATATATTTAAAAAAATTGTTTTTTGACGTTATTCTTACAAAATTAATTAGTGTCGATACTTATAAGTAATAAAAAAATTATGATTTCTGTATGTTTTGATGTTTATCATATATAAAGTGTTTTGAGTTTTGCATGACTTTTATTGAAATATTTTCAAATTATACTTACAAAATTATTTAAATATGTATTTTAAATTTATTTGAACACAACTTCATAAACTTATTTAGTTAGAACTCGTATTAATAATAATAAATAAGTAATAGTTCACATATTATCAAGTCAACATAATATAAGGGTGCAAAACTATCACATATTCAATATAATTGTTGTTAAATAGGATCGACACTGATGAAATATATGCTTCTTATAATATTGTGACACTTGCATCTCTAAGGTGTTTCGAGTTTTGATTGTCGTTATTAATATAGTTTTAGATTATATGTTAAAATATTCAAATAAATAGCCTAAATTTATTTAAACATAATAATTTATAAAATTATATACTTTTCCTATTAATAACAAATATGATTAATGATCTATAAGTTATCAAATTGACGTAATATTTTGTGGATACAAGACTATAATTAACATTAACATGTTACTCTCAGGGATTCTCAGCAATATGCAATATAAGTAAAATAAATATGGATTCTGAAATTTACAATTGAATGATAATAATTAATACGATTTTTCACTAATTAATAACTGTTTATACATCGTGTGTGTTTTTCTTTTAGAAAAATAATAACATAATCTTGGACTTAGATAGTTTAAATAACTATTAATAATAATGTAATTTTCAGAGTGATGCCTTGAATTTAGAAAGTTATTTTTTATTATATAAATGTCTTAATATCAAGGTTGACTACTCTCTTTTTAATATAATACTAACATTGATATATATAGAATAATCAAATAAGATATAGAATATTTTTGACATTTCATTACTATACCACATTGTTTGTTTGATCTTCATGATAATAATATTGTGCAAATTATGTTGAATTATTATTCGGAGAAAAAAATTTGATATACTCCTTAATTTTGTGATATAGAGATAATATATATTCCGTAAAGAAATGGTTACATATACAATTATTGTTACATGAGCAAATTAATTAACTTATATATCCTCTTTTTACAAACGAATACTTTAGATTTTTTATTTATTTATTTTAGTTATTTAACCAATCACATAGAGGAAAATCAGGTTGTTTTTTCACGTGATTTTATTTTTAAGTTTTTGAATTCAACGGCTAATTTGGTCTTAATTATCTCCCTTATGAATATATTTGTTTATCATTATTTGAGTTTGTTGTTCATGTTTAATTTTTCGCTTTCATTCTTTAGTGTAGAAACATGAGAATTAAAAAGATTTAGTGAACGAAATAAAAAAAAAGTTTTAAAAAAAACAAACTAAAATTAATCATTTTTTGTGGTTATATTGAATTTTATTTTGTAGTTGTAAAAATGTTGATGCATCTATAATAGACTTTGCAAGAAGATAAGTGAAAAATTAAATTTGATCATCAACATAGTATATCAAAAATTAGTCATGGAATTAAAGAAGATAAAAAATAAAAAAAAAATCATGTATGAAGAAGATCAAATATAACTCGAAATATTTCGAGAAGGGTTAAATATACCTTTTATATTTTTATTTATTAAAAAAAATTAATAAGTTTTTCACTTTCATCAGCGGAAAATGATTTTGGCTCTTCAGACATACCTCAAAATACTATGGGAAGGGTCAAACATACCTTGTATAATTTTTATTTAATTTTAAAATATATAATTTAATTTTCTTAAAACATAGTAATCAAATACGTAATTTAAATTTTTTAAATATGTAGTTTAATTTTTAAACATGTTGTTGTAAATAAGTAGTTTAATTTTTTAAAACATAATAACCAAACATAAACTTTAAATATGTAATTTTTCAACATTAATGTGTATTTATCTTGGGTTGTTGTTAAATAGGATCGACACTTATAAATCATATGATTTTTAGTATTTCTTTAATGTGTTGTTGTCTATCAACTCTAAAGTATTTTGACGTTTGATTGTTATTATTGAATTGTTTTACATTATATATATATATATAAAAATGTATTTAAAATGTAATTTAAATAATTATTTAAATAGGTAATTTAAATTTATTTATATAAAAAATGCAATAAAATAACTTAATTTTAAAAATTATTAATCCGTTCAAAACAAATATTAATTTGAAAGAAAAAAGAATATTGTGACTACAACTATGTATACTTAATATTATATTTTGGCACATCATATAATAGCAAACATTTTTTAATAAAATAACAAATAATACTAATAAAGAAAAATATATACGTGATGAAACTTAAATGTAGTTCAAGTTAAATTTGTATTGTCATTGTCATCGGAGAACTATAAAGATGTTTTTCTTTCAATTTTTTTTTGTAAAAGTTTATTTTGAAATCATCAAAAACTCTCTATATCCTTTTTATGTTATTAAAAAATTTAAATGAAGCACCATCAACGTTTCCATAAAAAAAATTGTATATGTCTCTAGTACTGAAATAATAAATAAAAATTAATTTTAATGAGTCTTTTATGCGTATGATATGATTCATATGTTATCGAAAATATGTAGATAATCACATAATAGAGGAAACATGATGGTAATTTTAGTTTTATTCATATTTCGCTCACATAATTTTGAGTATATTTGGATAAAATATATTTTTATCATTAATTTTTTTAAAAAACTCGGTGTCTAACAACAGTTCCTTTGAATAAATAGAAGTAACTCTTTAGCCAACTCGGCCAATTTCATATTTTTATTTTTTATATAAATTTTTAATATTTAAATTTAGATATAAATTATCTTTTCGCGATTAAAAATTATAAATTAAAATAGATAATTTACACCTTACTTTTCTTTTATACTTTTTAAAATTTTTCTTATTATTAAGAAATAATAAATGAAAAAAATAAACTAAAAAGAATAAGCAAAAAAGGAGGAAAATTGAATTTGGTAAATTTTTTGGTTCTCTTCCCATGTTTAACTATGAAATCGTCCATAACTAATCTCACTAATCATTTTCAATGTCTTGAAAACATAATTGAATAATATATTTAATATTTAAGTCAAAGGGCAAAAATATCTAAAAATAAATTAAATTATAGTGTGAACATATCATTTTACTATTCTGGCCAAATTATGGCCAAACTTTTCTGGCCAAAAAGACTTTTCCATAAATTAAATTTTACATATTTGATGAAATGTTTAGTTATTAACATTAAATAATGTCAAGTCTTTATAAATAATAATATTAATTATTTAGTATTTTTTTTAATTATGTTAGTATGTTTATTTTGGATTATATATGCTTTTTGAGGAATTGGTTTTCTTGTTAGTATAAAATAAAGTTGAATGTAATATCTTTTATTTATATTAGTGATTGGTTTGGCTATTCTTTTCTATTGAATAGTTATCTGTAAGAGTCATCTTTTTCTGGGCTCCGCTGGACGACACATTATTTTTCGTTCAAACATATATATGCCGGTTGTATTTGTGATGGTTTCCAAGGATTCAACAATGACCACTTAAATCTACGTTGTCACAATATAGTTCGATAGAAACAAATATTTTAGAAGTTCGATACGATTTTTTCGGTGTATATGAGAGGGATTAACTTTTCTAACACATATTTAATCGCACCTGCACGACCTGACTTATTAGTTTTGAACAAACATGATCAATAAAAAATTAGGGGATAATGCCCAAGTACCCCCTCAACCTATGCCCGAAATCTCAGAGACACACTTATACTATACTAAGGTCCTATTACCCCCCTGAACTTATTTTATTAATAATTTTTTACCCCTTTTTAGCCTACGTGGCACTATCTTGTGGGCCCAACGATGGTTGACTTTTTTTTTTCAAACTAGTGCCACGTAAGCTAAAAAGGGGTAGAAAATTACTTATAAAATAAGTTCAGGGGGGTAATAGGACCTTAGTATAGTATAAGTGTGTCTCTGGGATTTCGGGCATAGGTTGAGGGGGTACTTGTGCATTTTCCCAAAAATTAGGGATAAGACACAAGTACCCCTATATTATGATTGAAATCTCAAAGACACATCTTAACTAAAATAAGATCCTATTACATCCGAACTTATTTTTTATATAATTTTTTATACTTTTTATCTTACATGACACATTATGTGACTCCATGCAATTGATTTGTGTGAGAGATATTTGGATGTCACACAAGCCAAAAAGGTGCATAGAATTACAAAAAAATGAATTTAAAAGGATAATAAAACATTAGTTTAAGGCCTTTTTTGTTTCCATTAAGATTAAAAGGTCTGAATCTGAATACATATCTGAATATTAAGATTTGCATTAATATCTGGGTGTTTTGATCTGAATACACATCTGAATATTAAGATGTGGTCTCTAGATCTAAACACTTAATAATTGATGTTGTTTGTTTTCAATATCTGAATGTGCAAGTGAAATTAAACATTATATTAATAAAATATTATAAAATTTTCATTTCAACAAAATATATCACTATTCATAAAAAAAACTTATAAGAGTTTTGATAATCATGATTTTGTCACGATCCAAAACCGGGCCGCGACTGGCACCCACACTTACCCTCCTATGTGAGCGAACCAACCAATCTAAACCTTAACATTTCAATTTAATATCAACAGAAAGTAATGCGGAAGACTTAAACTCATTAATAAAAACCAATTCAATAACTTCTAAAATTCAACATCTATTATTCCCCAAAATCTGGAAGTCATCACCACAAGAACATCTATGATCAA
>NC_028647.1:38112040-38114806 GCF_001406875.1 Solanum pennellii
CGAAGTTCAGAGAGTCGATTTCAGTACCCAAATTTCAGAAGTCTAAGTGTTCTGGAACGAGACACCTGCGACGGTCCGTCGTGACCACGACGGTTCGTCCTGCAGGTCCGTCGCCAAGTTCAGAGAGTCGATTTCAGTACCCAAATTTCAGAAGTCTAAGTCTTTTGGAACGAGACACCCTCGACGGCCCGTCGTGTCCATGACGGTCCGTCGTGGGTTCCGTCGACTCACACATTTTTTCCAGAAATAAAATCTGCAGCTCAAAACGACTAAACAGGTCGTTACAGATTTGCAGTACTATTTTTCATTCAAAACCTTGATAAACAACAAAACACTAAAAATACTATTGCAACCAGTGTTCTTGACACACGTCAATACAAGAAAATTATTAATATAAAACAATATGTATGAAAACTTACCAGTTCAAGAGGGAAAAATGGTGTTTGATTGAGAAAAAGAGAGAAAGAACGTTTTTAGTTATGAGATAAAATGGCATTCCCAAAGCAGAGAAGCAATAATTTGTTATTTGATAACTTATCAAATAAGTCTGAATGTTGTTAAAAGTCTCCTAAAGATCTGATTCGTTCAAACCTCTTTAGATCTATTAAAAGGTTTTTTAAAAAATAAACAAATGAACTTAATGGGGGAATCCGAATGATTCAGATTCAGATCTAAAAATCAAACGTACTTAATGGGCTGAATCTAAATGATTAAGACTCGAACCTCCATTAATTGCAAATAAACGAGGCCTAACTAATGTGTGTCTCTGAAATATTTATTATAATCTAGAAATACCGGTATCTTTTCCAAAAAGTTTATGTAAGATTTATCATACACTATTATGACATTTATCTGCCTTATGACATTTCTGTTAGATTTGGCTAACAATAAGAATATTTTTACGTCAAGAAAACATACAAAAAATATAATTATTTTATTTGAATAGTTGAAGAGTAAATTTGAATGACGCGACTAACAAAGTAATGTTTCTATAATAAAAAGTCAAAGAGATGATATAAAATATTATTCTATCATATATTTATAATTTATATAAATGGACTCTAGACTCGCCTATGTGATGCTATTATAAATAAAATTTTTCTTTTTTCTCATTAAAAAATATAACTTTATGAAAACTTGTGATTTTAATGAAGAGTGTGACTTTTATAAAAAAATTGTGATTTTTATCAAAAGATGTAACTTTTATGAAAAATTGTGACTTTTACCAAAGGTTGTGACTTTAATGAAGAGTTGCGACTTTATGAAAAGTTGCGATTTTTATGAAAAGTTGTGAATTTTCGAAGGGTTGCAACTTTTCCGAATAGTTGAAACCTTTCTGGCACAATAAACATTTAGTCACACTATCCTTTGTTGTCTATAAATAAATGGATTCCCTCTCATTTTAAAACAACAAAAACTCTGATCTTCTTTTTGTACTTCTGCAAAATTAAATATTTGTGTATTTTGCTCATGTTGAATGACTTACTGACACCACTGTTTCTGTATCAATAAGTTGGTGAATATAATTCGATCCTGAGAGGATATAATTCTTTAAACCTTTGGTATTAGAGGGGAATAGTTTTATTAAGGGGACATTCTGCATTCAATGTACTTGATATTTTTCATTCTATTTTATTTTATTTTTACATATCTTGGTATGTTTTTTTGCACTCATTAATTTATGCTTATGATATTAATTGTTGTTTCTGAGTACATGTTTTAAACTTTGTTGATTTTATTTCTACAAAGTTATTATCTCCGATTATATTGAAAAAATACACATATAGTAGATATATTCATTATGAAGAAAATAATTATTGTATTCAATTCCAAGAATTCATATTTTAATTTTTTATATTAAATAATTAAAAACACTTTATATAAGCTTACATATTATTTATTTTTACATAGATATGAAATTTCTCACTTATCAATTAAAGACATTTATTATCAAGTTTAAAAGTTATGATTGCGTTCAAAACGTAATTTCTTTTTTGAATATGTTAATAAATTTTTGAATTTTCTCCTAAGACATATATGACAATTGTATCATCTATGCAACTTAAATGTTTTTTTTTATTACGAAATGCCTTTGTATATACGGAAAAGTGTTGGGTTATTGCCCATGTTTCAGTCAAAGGCCCATGGCCTAATCCTACTTGAAAAAGGATTGGAATTATTCTCTTTATTTGGTTTCCAATTCTATTAGGAAAATGATTGGAATTGTAATCCTATTTGTAGTTGGTTTTGGCTTTGTAAGGAAAAGCACAACTCTATAAATAGAGGATGGTCTTGAGAGAATAATTAATTGCTCATTGGTATTGTCTTTGAAAGACATTAGAACATAAGAGAGGTTTTTCGGAGAGCTTTCAACAAGATAAAAGAGAGAAAGAAAAGGTTTTTTTTGCTGCAGTCTTTTTCTCCGACCAACAACGTTCAGATCATGTTTTCGGATTAAATAACCATTGGATCGGGCTGAAATTTGTACTGAGTGTTCCTGACATCTTGGTGGTTGATTTGAACGGTGAAGATCAAATTTGGAGGTCATTAAGATCCTGTTTTAGGTCCCGAACAGAAGCTGGATTTGGGTGGTGTTTCTTTCTATTTATCTTTTGTTGGTGTAGCTATTGTTTGTTCTCTCACTTGTTGTGTAGCCATCAGAAGAATATTTGTAACCCTCTTATTGGTATAGTGAAGCAATTTGGATCTTGTCGATCCCATGGTGTTTACCTTCGGTTTGAAGGATTTTTCCACGTTAAACTTGGT
>NC_028647.1:38124806-38260604 GCF_001406875.1 Solanum pennellii
GACTCAAGACTAGCAGCCCAACAAACAACAATACATAACAACATCAACATATCTCTTATACAATAAAAGAAAGCTAATGAGCTTGTAGGGGATTGAACCCACAACCTTGTTGACTTAAACAAAAAAGGAGAGGAGAAAAAAAAGGGAAATATTGATGGGGATCGAACTAGGGTCCCTCAAATCTGGAAAATGTGATTATCAACTTTAAAATAAGATGAAGTGTTGTCCAAGGAATTCGAAATCCGGTTCCCTTTCCCAATCCCGTATTGACATATAAGTTATACGTAAGTAAATATTTTAATGAATGCTTCCTCTAATGATCGAAATCAATATCTTGGCATATCTACAAGATGCATAAGTCTTGTACCACACAATCTTGGGTAAATATGAATCACTTAGACAAACTATGAATGAATCCCCATGGCTTGAATGTGTAGACCCATATGTCTAGCATACGTTTAAAAGTAAGTGAACCTAAGATGTATGTAATGAAATGATGAAACCCTAGAAGGGTTAAGTACGAGTATAAAATACAGTAAATGGCCAAGTGCATTGGCTTATGATGAAATGAACAATGAAATGATGAAACCCTAGAAGGGTTAAGTAAGAGTGTGAAACACACCAAATGGCCAAGTGCGTTGGCATATGGTGAAACGAACATTCACGTATAAAGAGGTGAGTAACTACGAAGAGAAAATTTACTAATGATAATGAATGTGGTGACAACATGATATGAGGCTAATGTAAAAGATGAGAGCAATCTCAAATGATCATAAGTACATTTTACCAAAAAGTAGTCACCTATGAGAGTGTAAAGTTAATGAAGAGACTAGTCTCTATGAAGACTCTAATGAAAGTATTAAGATTAACACACTTAATAATAATTATGAGATGAGAAATCATCTATGGATCTATGATGTCCTCATACTAGAAGCCAACTTCCATGATGTATGTGTTGAATGTAATGGAACTTTATACTGAGACAATAGACTAGCTATGAGCGGTGATGCCTTCTTTCAAGAAGGGCAGAGGTTTACGTAACTCTCATTAGATGAGACTGTCCGGCATGCCGGGTATGAGTCTCCTTATATCTCCTAGTATTTGAACCTGTACTTCCAATATAGGGATCTGGCGTGTTCAATTCCCATACACGCTAGCAAATTTTAGGTCACTTTGGCCGGTGATTCCACCTCTTTTCGATGTGGGGTTTCATGAAACAGGGTTTCATGATGATCACATGATAGATATCGGTTAACGTTAAAGTTCCCAATGAATGAAGGAGGCCAACCTCAAATGATGCACATAATGAAATGAATGATACTAAAAGGTGCTAGGATAGGATAATCAATAGGTGAGTTAGATTCATGTAATGACATTAGGTCATTCTTGGTCATTGCACAACGAACCTGATGAAAGTCTTAAACTACATCCTAGGTATAGTTGGTGTTTACGCTGGCCCATGAATGAAAAGAAATGGAGTACGTATGAATGAACGAAGCAGACTCTGTGTTTGCAAAAGCAGACTCCCTAGTTGAGGTCCCATATGTTGATCCCTCATTCCTGGAAGGTCTTAATGTTAAGTCCATGACTCCAAGGTCTCATGGCATATGAATGAATGATATGAAAGACGTTATGTTCTATATGCAATATGATATGTGTTAAGTTTAAGATAATATTTGTTGTGTGCAATATGATAAGTATGATGATGCATGTTATTATCATGGAATGAATTTCCTAATCCATATTTGGAAAGTTCACTGACTTTCCTATTCCAATTTTTCAAAACTCACTTACTTTGCGAATCCTAATTTGGCAAGTCCACTGACTTGACTTTCCATAATCATGTTGTTAGGAATGAGGTATTTTTACTCATGCATGTCCTTAGTGTGTGCTTGGATATACCTATACATAGTACAAGTGTGTAGTAATCCCATACAACTCTATATTTTTAGGTTCTGGCATAGGTGAATGCTAGATCTTACAGGTTGACGTTGCAGCTATCCGGATGTAGAGCTTTCATCCAGACATGGTAGGACCTCATGATTTCGAGGATGTCTACCAATATAATCTATCTTAAATGTAGGCTTTAGGTAGTGGAGCATGTTCCAGTAGTGTTTCTTTCAACTTTCATTTCATACTTGTATTGGTACCGTTTTGGAAAAAATACATTTCAGTCAATTAAAAACTGTTTCTTTCATTTTATTATCTCTATATTAGATGGTTGATTTGTGAACGCCTATGATTTTAAGTGACATTTTTTTAGCATGAAGTAAGAAGACAAAAAGTTCAAATTTTCCGCTAAAATTAACCTAGATGAAGTAAGAATGACGTAAGTAGGCTTGTCTGGGACCTCTGATAGGTTAACCACGCCGGTCTCGTCTGCGGTCTAGATTCCGGGCGTGACAATAATATGCCCTTAGGATAACCTATTAGGGGTACATAGGCACCCCAATGCCCAATATTGAGAAATATTGGGCATAGTACAGAAAAATTTGTTAAGGGATATTAGCCAATATTCCATATACAAATAAAAAATATATTTTTTGGGTTGTCAAACCCCAATCCAGAATTGATGTTCAATAAATGTACTTGCAATGAAGACCCTAAGCTAAAAGAAAAATCCGTTCAGAATAGTTTCACACAAAGTACTAGGCATCCAAGTGTCAAGCCTAGTAACATACCACGTGATCATTTAAAATGATCATGTAAATTAAGTAGTGCCCAAGAACATAGTTAGGGTCCTTGGGAAAATAAGTAAATATTCCCAAATGAACCATAAATAATAGTTAGTTATGGAATTACAAAAAACCCATGTGCAAGAACATGTGAAGAAGCTTCCAAAGGAGGGGACCACCCTAACTGATTTAGGTTAGGGTAGTTAGGGGGGAAACGTGCACAAGGGACCACTCCATGTGGGGCCTAACTTCCTAAAAAACTCTAGGTCCTAAATAACTATCCCAACTAGCTAAATCATCTAGTACTAACCGAATTGGACCTATTAGTACACCCGACAACCTAGGACCAAAACCGGGTTGACACTTACCTAGTACTAGTTAAAGAGACAACCCAGTACCTAACGTAGGATGGTCCAAAAGGTTAGTTATGTTCCTAAAATCTTAGGGGTACTTTATTAATTCCCCTACGTTACCTAATTAATTAATTTAGAAAATTAATTAAATAATTTAAGAGGGCTAAAATCGAAAATAAAAAGGATATTTTTGGATTTCGGTTAAGACAAGAAAGGGACAACCTAGTACCTAAACTAGGATGGTCCAAAGAGTTAGTTAAAATCCTAACGACTTAAGGTTACTTTAGTAATCACCCTAGGATACTTAATTAATTAATTTAGAAACTTAATGAATTAATTTAAAGGGGAAAAACCGAAATCTCTAAATAATTTCTAGATTTCGGTTAAAACAAGAAAACGACAACCTAGTACCTAACCTAGGATGGTTCAAAAGATTTGTTATGGTAATAACGACTTAAGGGTGATTTATTAATTAACCTAGTTCACTTTATTAATTAAATTATCCATTTAATTAAAGGGGGTCAAACAAAAATTCTTACACTAACCTAGTACAACTCAAGAAAAATCCTAGTACTTAACCTAAGATGGTCCAAAAGGGTTAATATTTGTTCCAATGATTTAGGTGCACTTTAATAGTTACCCTAGGTACCTTAATTAATTAAATTAGAAATTTAATTAATTAATTTAAAGTAGGAAAACGAATTCCTAGGAAAAATTTCAGATTTTACCAAGTATTGTGTTTTCCAAGATCTAGTTAATCTAGGAGGGGCTTTTTAGTAATTAGTTTATTAATTTATTTAATTAACTCATTAAACACTAATTTAAATTATTAAATATATGTTCTTAAACCAAAAAAACACGTTCAAACTCATAGACAAAAAGGATGCAAAAACAGTAAGCAACGAACGCAAGAAAAAGGCAGAAAATTTATAGATTTGTCCCGGGCGATTTCCAGGTTTCTTTAAGTTTTTGTTCGAGGTGGTCTTCGTAGATTAATTTCAACATAAGTTATGGGTTTCTCTCCTGTACTATTTTCTCCAAGAGAACTTTCTTTCGAATGATTCAAGGATCTTGAAAACTAGGGTTGTTCCTCATCATTCTTGTCGAACTCTTTTCCCTTGTATCCTTGTTACGATTTCAATGTTGAATAGGTTAGAAATCATGTTGATGGCATGTGGTGCTGTATGATCTTAATGTTTATGATTTTTTTATTAAATAATTATTGAATGAATCTATTAATTGGACTCGTTTGATGCTAAATGTTATTATGTGAATTAAAAGAATGATACTATGTTAATGATATGTCCGAAAATGTTATGTATGAAGATGTTACGGTCTGTTCTGCATACTTTCTGTTAATATGACGTAATAAAAGTGATATATTCATCAACTGCTAATATGATGCTTTCCAAGATGTTTAAAAAAACGTTATGCCTAAAGTTTTGTTATAAAGTTAGCTAAAAAGGATATCCGTGAAATCATAATTTGAGTGAATGTTGCCTTATGTCAATAAAATGGCTAACAAATAAATTGTTCAAAATTTAAATGGGAATTGGCTATAATGTTATATCTATATAAGTAAAAGATTGGCTAATGTATATGTATAAAAACCTTAGCATGTTGCAAATGAAAATTTGCTTAAGCCAATAAATATGGTTATGAAATCTATGTCCAGTTGTTTATGACAATACTAATCTTTTGCATTTGAAATGGCTAACAATACGTTGTCTAAAAGTGATGTATGTAAATGGCTATAATATGATGTTAAATAATTAAAATATTTGCTAATGGTTGATACATATTAAATTTAAATATAAATATACGTAGAATTGGCACATGCCAACAAAAAAGGTTATGTAGTTTAATATTCAAAGGTTGAGGCAAATGCTAATCATATGCCAATCTTGTGTAGTTAGAGTATGAAATGATAATATAAGCACTTCTAAATTAATTAAATGAACCCATAATAAAGGTCATGCCACTCAATGGGACAACTCCCAACATGCTTTAAAAGAATGACATATGAACTCATGAAACTCATTGGATGAAGTTCTTATCGTCCATAAACGATGATATGAATCTACTACACTAAAGTATGTAAGTAACGTGAGTTATAACATAATTAAAGGGGTCTAAAGTAGGTAAGTTACCAGAATGGGGTGTTAAAGGAAGTGAGACAAGTCTAACTTACACCTAAGCTACTATGTTAAAATAATACTCACGTGTGAAGGTGTTAGAAGGTGTGAGCTAGTCTCATTAACAACAAAGGATGATAGGTAATGAAAATTAACATTTCATCAATGTAAAGTTAGGATGACCAGTCATCAATAGAGTAAGTAAATCTTAACCTAGAAGCAAGCCTTCCTAATACTTGAGTCAATACTAGAAGATAAAGAAGAAATGAACATTCATGTAAAGGGGTGAGAAATTATAAAAAGCAAATGTGCTAATGTTAATAAATGTGGTGACAACATTATAAGAGGATAATGTGAAAGATGAAAGCAATCTCAAATGAGCCTAAGTAATTGTTACGAAAACGTATTTAACTATGAGAGTGTAAAGCTAAAGAAGAGACCAGTCTCTATGAATAATCTAACGAGAGTATTGAGATCAATGTTTACTTAATACTAATGATGAGATGAGAAATCATCTATTGAGCTATGATGTCCTCATACTAGAAGATAACTTCCATGATGTATGAGTTGAATGTAATGAAACTTTATAGTGAGCATCGATAGACTAGCTATGAGCGGTGATGCCTTCTCTCGGGAAGGGCGGAGGTGCACTAAGCTCTCATAAGATGAGACTGTCCGGTATGTCGGATATGGGTATCCTTATATCCTAGTCTTCAAACCTATACTGACAATATTGGGATGTGGCGGGGTTCAATTCCCATGTACTCTAGCATGTTTTGTGCCCCTTTGGCCGGTGATTCCACCTCTTTTTGGTGTAGGGGAGACGCTGGATTTCATGATGCTCATATGATATATGTCGGTTAAGGTTAAAGTTTTCAAAGAATGAATGAGGCCAGCCTCAAAGTATGAAAAATAATGAAATGAACGATACCCAAGGTGTTTGTGCAGGACCACCAAGAGGTGAAATCAGATTCAAGCAATGACATAATGTTATTCTTGGTTATTACACTTCATGAACCCGATGTGAGTCATAAACTTCATCCTACGTATAGCTGGTGTTTACATCAGCCTACTAATTAATGTAATGAATAATGTGAAGTACGAATGAATGAATGAAGAAGATTCTGTGTTTGCTAAAGAAGGCCCTCCGGTTGAGGTCGCAGATGTTGGGCCCTAATTTGAGATGTCTTTATGTTACATCAACGATTCCAAAGTCTCGTGTACATGAAATGTATAATAGATAAAAAATGAAAGTAATGAAATCAATGGAATGATCAATAGAGAATTGCTTATGAAAGGTAATGAATATATAATGTAAAGAATGACTCATTATAAGGTAGGGAAATCATTCATTAGTCCTTGGATTACTTACTTGACTTATTGTGGGTATGGGACTACAATGAATCATTGCACTTGTAAGTAAAACATAGGATCAAGAGAATTGAATTGCACAACAAGAAGAAGAATAAGACTTAAAAATAAACTAAGGCTTGTGCCAATATTGGAGTATGAATAGATGCCTCAAGGTATATTTACAGGGTTAATAACATATTAATGGGCATAGCCAATAAAGATTGGCTTATAAAAACATTCACACCCAATTTAGGAATGAAATATTTATATTGTAAGTAAGCTAGACATTAATGGAGCATGGATTATGAATCAACTAAAGAATGAGCATAACCAATATATATTGGCATATATATATATATATAATCATACCCAAAGGAAATGAGAATGAAGAATCTAAGGTAAAGTAGCCAAAACATCTCCTTTGTCTTGTGAATTGTTTACTCGATTTATTGTAGGTATGGGACTACAATGAACCATTGTACTTGTAAGTAATAAATAAGATTAAAGGAGATCATTTAACTACAAAACAAGAAAAAGAAACACACTGTAAAATAATCTAAGTGTCAAAAATAGGGCTCTCGGGTTTGGACTATCAAATTTCCAGATCTTCGCCGAGTTGTTCTAAAATTATGTAGATGATACTAATGACTTGTATTCATATAGAAAATGAGTTGTGTCCTTTGAATGCATTAAAGTACATCATATTCATACGACAATTCACACCTAACGATTTTGGAACGTCTAGTGACTAGGGTTTCCAGAAATAGCATGTTGTTTAGGAAGAGCTTTCTTTGATCATGAATAGACTTATATCTATGTGTGCATACGCCCATACTTAGTACAAGTGGTGTACTAACCCGTACTATTTACTATTTTATAGATGCAGGTTAAGGAACAAATTGACGATTGTTGTAACAGCTTTGACATCAGCTTTTCTCCATGCAATTTGGTAGGTCCTCTTGATTTCGAGGATGCTACAGAGTTAGTCTAGCCTTAGTTTTAGACAAATCTAGTGGATGTTATCCCTAGCGTTTCTTTCGTACTTTCTTTTTTAAGCTTTTGTAATAAGGTCGTGTTCGGCAAACGTATTTATGATATATTCACATTTTATTTCAAATTGATTCTTATGATAGATGGTTGTTATATTTATGTTGAGGTTAGTATATGATTAATTCATGAAATAACTATATGAAGTCTATGCATACTTCATACTTTTAAAAGTTTTAAATTTTCCGCTAAAAATTACCATATGAATGTGATGAATGCAAGATGAGCCTTGTCAGCGACCTCTCAGAGGTCAACGATGTCGGTTGCGATCCCGATTAAAGAATTCGGGTTGTGAAAATCTTGGTATCAAGGCATGAGGTTAAAGTACCTAGGAACTAAAGATCAACACAACCACGTTACGTAGTTTCTAGCTTATGGTTTTCAAGAGTGCCACAATCATGACATAGAGACTACGCGATCATAGGAACTTCTCCCTTTTTCTACTCTTTATCGTTTTATTTAGAGATTTGACTCTCTGTTTCAATTCAAGTATCTAACTTCCTTCTTGTATGAACGCGTAGAAGAAAACACACACGAATTAGGATGGCCAAGTGGTCTAAGGCTCCAGACTCAAGATCTGGCCTTCCCAAGAAGGGGTCATAATGGAAATGGCCAACGTGGACGAAATACGTGTGGTGAGCGTTGTTGTTAGCATGGAGGTTAATGCATGGTAATGTCTAAAAGACTTCTATGAGTATTGATGAGGAGGAGAAGGATAAGTTGCCTACATACAAACTCAAGAATATGACTTAGACATGGATTTGCTTCATTAGTATTATGCTATAATAGACTACAAAAACTGGGTGATAAGGCTTCAGTTTCCAAATATGTTCGGCTAAAATGAGAAGGGCGTGGTTCAAATCCAATAGTCCAAGGCAGATGCTCAGCGTCGGCAAAATGCTGTAGCGGAAATCCCCCAAGAGAAATCGGTTCTATGCCTTTAAAGGAAGAGTAAACAAGATAAGTCCACGAATGTGGATAATGGTAACTTGCTTGTCTTCTCCTTTCCTATTTATGCATTATTAGATCCAGGATCTACCTTGTCTATGGTAACTCCTTTTGTTGCTAATCAATTTGACTTACTTCCTGACATCTCACCTGAACTGTTTCTAGTTAGTCCTCCCATAGGAGACAGTGTAAAGGCCAAAAGGGTATGTAGAGAAGTAAATGGCATAGTTGAAAGTCCCTTTAAAATTAAGTTAGGCGTCAGTAGGTTCAAATCTTAAGGCCAACAATATGTTATCAAAAAGATTAAATATACTATTCCGAAGCCTGGTTTATGTTTAAGAAACACTAGATTTAAGTTCTTTAGTAGATTTGGTGTGGTAAGTACCTAATCGTATGTCTTATAATAGCACTATGTGAGTTAAAACGAAGTTATGTTTGCATTTTATGTTTCTGTATTGTGTAGCATAGGCATGTTTTCTGTGTTGCATGATTTGCGATGTGCATTAAGTTAAGTGTGATTGCGAAGGAAATTCCTCAATCTCAAATTTGATCCTTCATATGAGCTAAATGATATGAATAATCAAAATAACTGTGAATCAAATATTTACAAAAGAGAAACATTTAAGCATGATAGAGTAACTTTTGAAAGTCACGCTCTTGTTTAAGTGACGTGTAAGTGTCATTCGGTGATGAATGTTCCTAAGGGGGGGGGGATAATGTAACATTCTGAAAAAATCATATGTCTAATGAAGAGACAAGTATGCCCTTAGGATAACCTATTAGGGGTACATAGGCACTCAATGATCAATATTGAGAAATGTTGGGCGTAGTATTGAAAAATTGGCGAAGGGTTATTAGCCAATTTTCCATATACGAATAAAAAATATACTTTTTGGATTGTCACACCCCAATCAAAGATTGATCTTCAATAAATGTACCTGCAATGAAGACCCTAAGCTAAAAGAAAAATCCGTTCAGAGTAGTTTCACACAAAGTACTAGGCATCCAAGTGTCAAGCCTAGTACCATAGCACATGATCATTTTAAATGATCATGTAAATTAACAAGTGCCCAAGGACATAGTGAGGGTCCTTGGGACAATAAGTAAAAATTCCCAAATGAACTATAAATAATATTTCGTTATGGAAGTACAACCAACCCATGTGCAAAAACATGTGCAAGACATGTGAAGCAGCTCCCAAAAGAGGGGTCTACCTTAACCGAATTCGGTTAGGGTAGTTAGGGGGGGAAAACGTGCACAAGGGACAACTCCATGTGGGGCTTAACTTCCTAATAAATTCTAGGTCCTAAATAAATGTACCAACTAGCTAAATAACCTAGGACTAACAAAATTGGACCAATTAGTACACCGACAACCTAGGACCAAAACCGGGTTTACACTAACCTAGTACTAGTTAAAGAGACAACCTAGTACTTAACCTTGTTATTCCAAAAGGTTAGTTATTGTCCTAAAAACTTAGGGGTACTTTATAAATTCCCCTAGGTTAACTAATAAATTAAAAATTAATTAATTTAGAAGTGCTAAAACTGAAAATATAAAGGAAATTTTTAGAATTTGATTAAGACAAGAAAGGGACAACCTAGTACTTAACCTAGGATGGTCAAAAGAGTTAGTTAAGATCCTACTTAATTAATTAATTTAAATGGGAAAAAATGAAATCACAAAACAATTTCCAGATTTCGGTTAAAACAAGAAAAAGACAACTTTGTACCTAATCTAGGATTGTTCAAAGGATTAGTTATGGTAATAACGACTTAAGGGTAGTTTCTTAATTAACCTAGGTAACTTAATTAATTAAATTATCCATTTAATTAATTATATTAAAGGGGTCAAACTGAAATTCTTACACTAACCTAGTACAACTCAAGAAACATCGTAGTACTTAACCTAGGATGGTCCAAAAGGGTTAATTTTTGTTCCAATGATTTAGAGGCCCTTTAATAGTTACCATAGGTACATTAACTGATTAAATTATTTATTTAATTAATTAATTTAAAGGGTCAAAACGAAATTCCTAGGGAAAATTACATATTTGACCAAGTATTGTGTTTTCCTATATCTAGTCAATCAAGGAGGGGTTCTTAGTAGTAAGTTAATTAATTTATTTAATTAAATTACTAAACCCTAATTTGAATGAGTTAAGATCAGTTCTTAAACAAAAATATCACGTTCAAAATCATAGACAAAAAGGACTAAAAAATAGTAAGCAACGAACGCAAGAAAAAAGCAAAAAATTTATAGATTTCTCTAGGGAGATTTCAAGGTTTCTTAAAGGTTTTGTTCAAGGTGGTCTTCGTAGATTAAGTTCTACATAAAGTATGAGTTTTTCTCCTGAACTTTTTTTTCCAAGAGAATTTTCTTTCGACTGATTCCATGATCTTGAAAACTAGGGTTGTTTCCCATCATTCTTGTAGAACTCCTTTCCTTAGTATCCTTGTTACAATTTCAATGTTGAATAGGATAGAAATCAAGTTGCTGGTATGTTGTGCTGACTGATCTTAATGTGTATGGTTTTTGATTAAAGAATGATTGAATGAATCTATTGATTGGACTCGCTTGATGCTAAGTGTAATTATGTGAATTAAACGAATTATACTATGTTAAAGATATGTCCGAAAATTTTATGTATGAAGATATCATGGTCTGTTGTGCATACTTGCTGTTAATATGACATTATAAAGATGATATATTCATCAAATTATAATATGATGTTGTCCAAGATGTTTACAAAAACTTTATGCCTAAAGTTATGATATAAGGTTAGCTAAAAAGGATCTACGTGAAATCATAATTTGAGTGAATGTTTGCCTTATGTCAGTAAAATGTCTAACAAAAACATTGTTCAAAATTTTAATAGGAATTGACTATAATATAATCTCTAAATAAGTAAAAGATTGGCTATTTTACAATGTATAATAACTTATGCATGTTGCACACGGAAATTGGCTTATGCCAAAAAATATGGTTATGAAATTCATCCCAATTGTTTATGCCAATACTAATTGTATGCCAATAAAATGGCTTCAATACATTGTCTAAAAGTGTTGTCTGTAAATGTCTATAATATTATGTTAAATAATTAAAGATTGGATAATTGTTCATACATATTAAATTTAAATATAAACATACGTAGAATCGGCACATGCCAACAAATATGGTTATGTAGTTTAATATTCAAAGGTTGAGCTTAATACTAATCATATGTAAATTAGAGTATCAAATAATAATATAAGTACTTCTACACAAATTTAATGAACCCATAATCAAGGGTATGCCACTCGTTGGGACAACTCCCAACATGCTGTAAAAGAGTGACAAATGAACTCATGAAACTCATCGAATAAAGTGCTCATCGTCCAAAAATTATGATAAGAATCTACCATCTAAGCTACTATATTAAAAGAATACTCACGTATGAATGTGTTAGAAGGTGTGAGCCAGTCTCAGTAACAACAAAGGATGATATGTAAGGAAAATTCACATTTAATCAATGTAAAGTAAGGATGACCAATCATCAATAGAGTAAGTAAATCTCAACCTAGAAACAGGCCTCCATAATGCTTGAGTCAATACTAGAAGATAAAAAAGAAATGAAAATTCACGTAAAGGGGTGAGTAATTTTGAAAAGCAAATATGATAATGTTAATGAAATGTGTTGACAACATGATAAGAGGCTAATAAGAAAATGAGAGAAATCTCAAATGATCCTAAGTAAATGTTACGAAAACGTACTCACCTATGAGAATGTAAAGCTAAAGAATAGACCAGTCTCTATGAACACTGTAACGAAAGTATTGAGATCAATGTATATTTACTACTAATGATGAGATGAGAAATCATGTATTGAGATATGATGTCCTCATACTAGATGTCAGCTTCCATGACGTATGAGTTGAATGTAATGGAACTTTATACTAAGCATCGATAGGCTAGCTATGAGCAGTGATGCCTTCTTTTAGGAAGGGCGGAGGTTCATGTTACTCTCATGAGATGAGATTATCTGGCATGCCGAGTATGGGTCTCCTTATATCTCCTAGTCTTTTAACCTATACTGCCAATATAGTGATTTGGCGGGGCTCAATTCCCATGTACGCTAGAATGTTTTGGGTCCTTTTGGCCGGTGATTTCATCTCTTGTCGGTGTGGGGGAGACGCTGGATTTCATGATGATCAAATGATCTATTTCTGTTAAGGTTAAAGTTTCCAAAGGAAGAACGAGGCCAGCCTCAAAGTATGAGAGATAATGAAATGAACAATATCGAAGGGGTTTGTGTAAAAAAGTTCAAAGGTGAAATCAGATTCAAGTAATGACATTTGGTCATTCTTGGTCATTGCACTTCATGATCCCAATGAGAGTCTTAAACTTCATCCTAGGTATAGTATGTGTTTACATCATCCTAAGAATGAATTAAATAAATAATTTCAAGTACAAATGAATGAATGAAGCAGACTCTGTCTTTGCTAAAAAAAAGGCCATCCGGTTGAGGTTGCATATGTTAGACCCTCACTTGAGATGTATTAATGTAACATTAACGACTCCAATGTCTCATGTATATGAAATGTATAATGTATAAAACATGAAAGTAATGAAATAAATGGCTTGATCAACGGAGAATTGCTTATGAAAGGTAATGGATATATATTGTAAAGAACGACTCACTATACGGTAGGGACATCATTCCTTAGTCCTTGGATTACTACTTTATTCATTGTGGGTATGGGACTATAATGAATCATTGCACTTGCGAGTAAAACAAAGGATGAAAAGAATTATTGAACTACACAACAACAAGAAGAAAAAGATTGAAAAATAAACTAAGGCTTTTGCCAATATTGCAGTATGAATAGAGTCCTCAAGGTATATAAACAGGGTTAATAACCAATTGATGGGCATAGCCAATAAAGATTGGCTTATAAATACATTCATACCCAATTTAAGACTGAAATAATTATCTTGTAGGTAAGGTAAACAAAAATGGAGAACGGATTATGAATCAACTAAAAAATGGTCATAACCAATAAATATTGGCATGTATATATAATCATACACAATGGAAATAAGAATGAAGAATCTAAAGTAGAGTAGCCAAATCATCTCCTTCCTCTTGTGAATTGTTTACTCGATTCATTGTAGGTACGGGACTACAATAAACCATTTCCCTTGTAAGTGAAACATAAGATTAAAGGAGATCATTGAACTACACAACAACAAGAAGAAACAGACTGAAAAATAATCTAAGTGTCAAAAATAAGGCTCTCGGGTTTGGACTATCAAATTTCCAAATCTTTGGTCGAGTTGTTCTAAAATAATGTGGATGATACTAATGTCTTGTAATAATATTGTAAATTATTTGTGTGCTTTGAATTCATTAAAATACATTATATTCATACCACAATTCACAACTAATGATTTTGCAAAATGTAGTGACTAGGCTTTCCAGAAATAGCATGTTATTTAGGAAGAGCTTTCTTTGATCATGCATAGCCTTATATGTATGTGTGCATACACCCATACTTAGTACAAGTGGTGTTCTAACCCCTACTATTTACTATTTTATAGATGCAGGTTAAGGGAAAGATTGACGACTCTTGCAACAATTTGGACATCGACGTTTCTCCAGACCATTTGGTAGGAACTCTTGATTTCGAGGATGCTACAGATTTAGTCTAGCCTTAGTTTTAGACAAATCTAGTGGATTTTGTCCCCAGCGTTTCTTTCGTACTGTCATTTTGAAGCTTTTTTAATAAGGTTATGTTTGGCAAACGTATTTATGATATATTCTCATTTTATTTCAATTTGATTCCTATGATAGATGGTTGTTATATTTATGTTGAGCTTACTATATAATGAATTCATGAAATAACTATAAGAAGTCAATGTATATTGCATACGTTTAAAATTTTTAAATTTTCTGCTTAAAATAACCATATTAATGTGATGAATGAAAGATGAGGCTTGTCTGCGACCTCTGAGACGTCAACGACGCCGGTTGCAATCCGGATTCGAGAATTCGGGTCGTGACATGTACAAATTCAAGTATCTTGATGTAAATCCAATGTAGTCTTCACTTAAATGTGTATTTGGTATATTATGTTTATATGATGATATGTGTTGGCTTAGGTAGGTTATATGCATGTTTCTTTGTAGCCTAAATATGATGCATTGCACCAAGTATCACTACATAATTACTTTGAATGAATAAAAGCAAGAAATGTTCACTGTTAAGTAGGAATAACTTACAGCAAGCTGGCTTCAAAAATGTCATAAATTCAATATGTGATCTAATGTGATGTTTGGCCTTTCAATATGTTTATATGAAGTATAATAATGATATAAATTCTATTGTTTAAAGGTTTTATATTGATTTACAAAAAAAGGCATGAAGTATGATTTCAAGAAAATGTCCCTTTTAAAATGCATGTCTTTTCATGGTTTCCATACTTAGTGCATTCTTCTCTACTTTTTGCACAAAGTGTAGGTTATGGGTGCTTAAAGGATGTCTATGATTGAGGAGCTTGATATGTGATTTCCAAGATCAAGGAAGGGGTCCTTATTTTCAAAGGATTCCCTACTCATGGATTTATGTTAGGTTTACTAGATATTGTATAGTTATGTCTTATGTTTTATGGGCCGTGTCCCTAATGTATTCTAATGTTGTTGAGTCTATGATGGCAAAGAGACTTAGGGTCTAAATATGTATTATATTTTATATATATGAAGTGAAGTTTCTAGCATATGATGTGCTATGAAAAGTTTTTAATTTTCCGCTAAATTTACTATGTCAATACGATGAATGATAACTATAGAATTGTATAAGTCCTCTGAGAGGTCAAGTACGGCATGTTTCCTTTAGGGGGTGCTCCCCGAATGTGACAGATAGTGACATTACTTCATATAGCAAAAATCACATTATATATTCACATGAACCCTAACATGATACTACTACAATTAACATAATAATGAAAACAAGGACATGATCATAACATATATAACACATAAGCACCTTCACCATAGATGAAACATACCAAACAATAGCAATTCAATATCTATTCTACATTTAATAAGGGAATTAGGTCAACTTACCCTATTTCAATAGCCAAGATCACCATTCCTTAACATCTCCAGCAATTCACAATATAATAGCATAATTAAACATAGAATCTGACAATACAACATGAACTAAATTCAATTTTATTATGATTAGTTCATAACCAATAGACCTACTTCATAAGGAAAATTTTGGGATTATGTGAAATCAATGGTTCATGGACATTTTCTTTGGAAAACATCAATTCAACATCAATAATATCATATCAATTCAGTTGAAATTATTTATGCGTGAATGAATCCTTGAGTTGGAGTAGAAATTGGACTTTTTCATAAACTTTGAACTCTTCAAAATCACTTCGAAAATGGCTCTAAAGTGATATATAAAAATAGATAAAGAACACCCATACCTTTTGTTAAGTATGATCAAGAAATTTGAAGAAGAAATCTATAGAACGAAACCATAGACCCCATCTGGAATCTCAAACTAATTCTTTCAAACATCACCTTCTTTCTTTCTTAGGTCAAAGGAAAAAAAATATCAAACCTCCTTACTCGTCACACCTATATATTTCTAACACCACCAATACACACCGTCACAATGTAACTCATCAAACCTAAGGTCATCATCCCCAAACTTTTATCCTATCTAGAAATTTACACATACCCTTTTCTCTACTTCAACCTTGCAACGCAACGCTTACAAAGGAAATACCACTCAAAGGACTACCACATAAGGACAAGGGAAAGACATCATAGAATAAATATCTTAGGCACTATAAGAAGAATGCTGAAATAAACTTTCTTAGCACCCAATAGACTCCCATTCGTAATGTGGCACACTTCACATTATGAACAAGACACTACTAGATATGGTTTGGAGACGACTTATGACCGTAATATAACCTTATCCTATATAGAGTTTCAGAGTGTTTTGAGTTGAAATGTCTAATAACGTCCGGTGATGTTTGGCAGTTAGCGTTGACATGTGCTAACGTGCCTTAGTATGTTTCATGAGGTTTTATTTAGTGTTTGGATCTCAAATTGATAGGGAGGGTTCCTAAAAACTAGACGGACATATTTAGGCTGGAAATTTCGGGCATGACTCCCAAAGGACCAACCTATGGGTCCTTGAAGAGGACAAAAGTTGAGAGAAAATTTGTCAAAACCAGTCCCAACCAACGATAGGAATCAACGGACCGTAGGTCTATCGACAGCCTATTGATGAGGGGCATTGATTGAGAACTAGTTTCATGATATAAATCCCCAATTGAGAAGTATCTGATCAATAAGACGGCTTGCCATCACAGATATCTGGTCGACGCTCCGTACGTCGCCAACTGTCGATGGGCCTGCTACTTTCTGCCAGATTACTGAAAGTGGAGGGGTGAATTAGAAAATTCACCCCGCGTCCAAATAATTATATAGGAGGCTATTTTATTTTTTTAGGAATTTTATATGTATTAAAACAATAAAAGGACCTCTTAGACTCTCGACTGCAAATCAAAACCTATCTCTCAAATTAGAACTCTAAAGAACACAATTGAATAAGAAGAGAAGTTTAATGAAGCATCTTAGGACGAATTCACCAAGGATTAAAGCTGGGATTAAGGTTCTAATCTAAGGTATGTGAATATTTTTCATTCATGAATTCTTCCATCCATCAATACCCCCTAGTTTCCCTTTAATTGTGAATCCAAAGAACCCCAATCTAATGAGGGTAGTGATTGCATTGTGGGTAAGGTGTGTCTGTGATCCCAATAGAGTGGTTAAAATCATCTATGATCATGTTATGATTATGTAATTTTTTCATGATGTTTTCATGGTAAATTAGAGTAATTTATCTTGAAGGTGATGATGGTGATTTTAGGTCATTAGAGGCTAGATGAAGGTTTAATGTTAAGCTTTTTATTTCAATTTTATTCTATACTCTTGATCATGATTGAATCACCTATATATGAATTGAACTAGTCTTAATTTATCTTGGTTGGTCTTGACTTGTAAAGTTTGAATTGGAACAATATGATCATGTATACATAGCATTACCTTCTAATGATCTAACTGAATAAAGTAAATATGAAATCGAACATAAATCATAATGAATTGAAGGTGATAATCTATTATGGATTATTATGCCATTGATGATAGGTATTCTAGGGTATAGTCATTATGAAAAGATTATAATGAGTTTTTCTTCTACGCTTAGACAAGACCATGATAGGAGATGAAAGTTTTCTCATATATATGAATTCTAGGTTGACCTAAGAAAATAAAATGAATCTAGATATGATGAACTAAATTGTCTTTAAGATGGATTTGTGACACTCCAAAAGTCCAAGAACTTATTTAAGCCTCACATGAGAGTCTAATCTTTGTAATAGTTTTTTAAAGTCAAAAATATTTTTTATAAGTCATTTAGGGTCTTTTAGAGTTAAGACATCAAGAAACATCCATAAAGTCCGGAGACTAGTGAAAGAGGTGCTAGTGTGCCTTAGCCTATTTCACGAGGTTTAGGAGTCTGAATTTGATGAAATTTTATAGGGAGGTGTAAAACTAGTAAAATAACATGTTTTTTGTCAAAACGTCTGGGTGCGACTCCCTAAGGACCACCCTAGAGGTCCTTGAGGAGGACTCTTCCTTTTTGACCAAAAGTTGTTACAAAACAGTGTCGAGAAACGGTTGCTGGGGACGAGGCATCGATACTTAAGTGGACCAACACTTAGTCATTTTTAAAAAATTGCAAAATGTTCAAATATCTGACTAAAACTATGGATGTGCATGACGTTTGGGGAAAGGGTCGTAGGTTGAACTACGGACCGTAGGTCATGGTCTATTAGGTCATTCTTGAGTTTTAATATTTTATTTTGAGTGAGTCCTATTTGTTAGTTAATAAGTTAGGGTTTTAATTAGGGGTTAATGGGTGGTTAATTATGTTAGTTAAGTGACTATATTAACTACCCTAAGCCTAATCTCAACTTAACACCCCACAATTCCAAAACCCAAATCACTCTACCTTATCTCTATTTTCTCTCTCCCAAAGAAGACTTCATTGAAGGAAATGTTCTAAGGGTTCTAAGGCACAAAGAAGGTCACTTTTCTCCATAATTCTACAATCATTAACAAGGTATGGGAACTTTTCACCTTTGGGATTTTTTCCCCAAAGGGTTGTTCCAAAATTTATTTCAAAAAGATGAATTCTACATGGGTTTCTTCCTAATCCGAAATTGATATTCTAAATTGTATTATTTATTATTTATTTGGAAAATTATGATTATAATATAATGTAATATTGTTAAATTATGATAGTTCTTGATAAATTAACCTAGTATGTGGAATAGATCATGAATTTACACAAATTCTCAAACCCTAGGTTCTGAACTCATGTTGAATTGATTAGTATTGATGCAATTGATTTAGTTCTTGTTTTAATTACTATCTAATGATTTTATTACATCTATCGATTGATGAAATCGGACTGGTTGAGGGTAAGACATATGATGATGGCTTGTTGAAGGAAAATTGGTAAGACTCTGAGATCTTGAAACTTTACTTCAATTGTGATGGCTTGTATTTGGTGATTAAGTTCAACTGAAGCATGTCTTATGATTATATTAAGTAGGTGTTGGTACGATGATGCAATTGAAATGTCTTGATTATGTGAAGGTGTAAGATTATGTTTAAGATAAAATAATATAAGGTTGGTTATGAATTGACTATATCTCTTATTATGACATGATGATGATAATGTGTTGATCTCACATGTAAGGGTTGTATTGAAAGGATATTCTCATGCAGTTCCTAATAAGCTACTGATTATGAATATATAAGGGTTTAGTCTACTATGTCCTAAACAATGTTATTATTGTTAAACGATGACTTAAACAGATTTAAAAAAGGGCCTCTAGCTTAGCATCGACTGAACTAGTAGTGACGAGTGTCCCTTTCCAAGGTGGGAAAGTAGATTCACTAATGTACTCTTGAGATTGGAGATTACAATCCAATGTGCATGAAGAGGGTCCCAATTATATCTCCAAATTCATGAACTATGTTGTCCCCATAGGAATACTATCTAGTGGATACACCTAAAATATTATGTTCATGTTTTGGTACAACCTTGGCAAGTACTCCGCCTTCTTTCGGTGTAAGGTTTAATAGAATTCAACATTTAGCTCATGTGGTCTTTGTTGCTTAAAGCAAGTGTTTCCAAAAGTAAAATTAACTAATAAAGTGAACACTAACTAGGGTGACCTAAGGGGTTTGACTTAGTCTAGGTAGGAATGTAGGACTTTACCTATACATTGCATTAGTTGGCCTTAAGGTAAGTCTTACACGGTTATTCTTATGTCTTATAAAGTAAATGTTATGCATATGTTGACTTTATATGTTGATGATCCTATATGTTGTTGGGTTCATTTATGACCATGTTATTCATCTAATTGCTAGATATGACAGTGAATAATCTCAATGCTATATTATGTGAGTTTAGATATTGCTTACGGTACTTTGTTTGGCTTACTATGTTAAGTAAGGCTATAGGGCTTTACTTGATCATTCCCTTTGTGGACTTGATGATTGGTCTATATTGGTAGATATGATGATGATACTCTTAATGCTATGTTATGTTAGTTTAGATATTGATTATGGTGATGTTTTTTGTTTAGTTGGTTGAGTAAGGTTATGGGGTTTTACTTGTACATTCCACTTGTGTACTTGATGATGGGTTTTGAGTAAGGGTATTGTGTATGTTGTAATGTTATGAACTCTTATACAGGCTTTGTTGTTATATAATGATGTTGGAGTTGGTTTGGTTATGTACCTAAATATGCTATGATACATATTGACATGGTTTTACTTGACGATGTCGATCTTGTGTTGTGTATAACTTTGTATTAAGGAATGTGTGATTACTGGCTTTTCAAAGTAACTTGGCATGGTTTTGAACAAATGTATCCTTTAGAATGATTTCAATTGTTTTATGTGCATGTTTTCATACTTAGTACAAGCGCTGTACTAGCCAATATTTTTATGTTTCCACAATTATGTAGTTTTGAGCCGTTGAGCTTCTAGAAGGGCAATTTGAAGATAACTGGGACACTCATTCTCCAAGTTTGATATGTCATCATCGTTCAAGGATTATTCCACTATCTAGCATTTGATGTATTTTTAGTTTAAAGACATTTAGCTCTTTCCCTTTTTATTTGAAGACGGTTGTTGTATATTCCTATATGTGGCTTTTGAAGGAATGAATTAAGGGCTATGCCCGAATGTTCATTCGATTTAGATGGTTTGAATGTAAGACTTATCAAAAACTTCTTATTAGAAATCTTCTTATAATATGTATGTAAAATAAAAGTAGAATCCTATGTAGTGCTTCCTATGCGAGTAGTCTATGTAAACTCCCTATGTATATTTTATTTGTATGCGAGAGGTCTATGTAAACCACAATGTGTAAGTATATGAAATATTTTAAATGTGTTGCAATTGAACCTATGAAATGTAATGATGACTTCTAAGAGGTTAGTCTTAGTCATCTCCGAGGACGACACCGGTTACGTCTAGGGGGTGCTCCCACAATGTGACAATCTTGGCAGAGTATGATATTCAATATATTAAGGATCGATCTCTCACTAAACCACATCTATGTAGATTCTTATTCAGAATTGTGAAGGGCGCCACACTTATGAATGAGAGACTATGGGATACTTAGGAAAGCCTCATCTCCTTGTATTCCTACGTGTTTCTAGCGTTTTACATTATGTGTTCTTTTTACCTAATCTTTTATTGTGGTTATAGGTATGAATAATTGAAGGGAAACTACACGAAGGGACAATGAAGTGATTGCTAGTGCGGGGGCTCGTGAGAACCAATCTCCTCCGCAAGACAATCAAGTCCCTCAACTTGAGCAAGTCGGTATGGGCAATCGAGTTCTGGTTATACCTCCATCGATGAACGATGGAGACATAAGGGTAGCTTTTCTTAATTTGGCCTAAGCCATGACTTCGCAAGATAGTTATGTCAATTATTGAGTACAAGCTATGACGGCCCAAGTGAATCAAGAAATTAGACTATGAGTGCCTCAACATGCTAGCACTATGGAATCTTGTTTGAGAGACTTTACTAGGATGAACCCTCCTATGTTATACTGGTCTAGAGCGGATGACGACCCTAAAGAATTCATAGATTACGTTTATAAGATCCTATTTTCTAAGTGTGTGACTACGGGTGAAAAGGCCGAGTTTGCCTCCTATCAACTCAAAGATGTGATGCAAACTTGGTACACCAAATGGAGAGATAATAGGGTGCTAAGAGGTGGTCCGGTAACATGGGAGATCTACAAGAGAGCTTTCGTTGATCGGTTCTTTCCTAGAGAGTTGAGGGAAGTTAAGGTTGAATAATTAATCAACCTTCGCCAAGGAGGTATGGGTGTCTTGACTATGCCTTAAAGTTTACCAATTTGTCTAAGTATGCTCCATCCTTGTTGTCTAACCCAAGAGATGAGATGATTCATTTTCTTATGGGAGTGTTCGATGACTTGGTGGATGAATATTTTTCGGTTATGCTTCATGATAATATGAATAACTCTCGTCTAATGGTTAATTCTCAACAAGTGGAAGAAAGTACGTTAAAGAGGAAGAATATAGAGGCAAGAAGGCCAAGTATTTTGAAAGTGGTTCTTCAAAGGGGAGGTTGGAAATTCAAGATAATCCTAGATTTAAGAAGAGGTTCTCAAATCAAATCCGTTCAAAATTTCCCAAGGCTCGTGATGATAGGGTGTCTAACCCGAAGATTCAAAAGGGAAGAGGTACTAGTTCACAAAGCAAGAAGCCTACTTATGGAAAGTGTGGCAATAAGCATTGGGGTGAATCTCTAGTTGGGAGGGAACAAGGTGAGAGATTCCTTAATATAAAGGGAAAGACAAGGGGAGTGTCCAAGCACAAGCAAGTGGTTCTATTGTTTATGCTCCAAGAAAGAATGTCTTTATTCTCTCCGCTCTAGGGGTGAATAAGAGAGTTCTACCGATGTGGTAACCGGTGTGTTACAAGTCTTCTCTAAAAATGTTTATGCTTCACTTGATCAAGGTGCTACCTTGTCATTTGTTACTCTCTTGGTAGCTATAATGTTTGATATTTTAACTGATATCTTGAATGAACCTTTTATGGTGAGTACCCCGGTAGGTGAGCCGGTGATTGTACAAAGGGTATATAGAAATTGTCCAATAGAGTTACTCATGTTAAATTATAGAACTTTATATGGTTGATTTTGATGTCATATTGGGAATGAATTGGTTACATGCTTGTTTTGCTTATATTAATTGTAGGATAAGAGTGGTCAAGTTTAATTTTCCTAATGAACCCGTCTTAGAGTTGAATGGGAAAGTTCAATTCCGAAAGGTTGTACCATTTCTTGTCTAAAGGATTGTAAGATGATCTCTAATGGGTGTTTCTACCATATTGTGAGAGTAAAAGATTTAGACTCCGAAGTTCCTCCCATTGACTTAGTCCCTGGAGTGAGGGAATTTGCGGAGGTCTTTCTGAATGATCTTCCGGAATTCCTCACGAACAAGAAATTTATTTTGCTATTGAATTGCTACCGGATACAAATCCCAATTATTTGAATTCCTCCTTATTCGATGTCACTGGCCGAATTGAAAGAGTTGAAGTCTCAACTCAAGGATTTACTAGACAAAGGCTTCATACAACATTGTATTGCCCCATGGGGTGCTCCCGTTGTGTTTTTTGAAAATTAAGGATGGGTCTCTTAGGATGTGTATTTCATACCGGCTACTCAATAAAGTGACAATTAAGAATAAGTATCCTCTCCCTCGGATTGACGACTTTTTTGATCAACTCCAAGGCAAGCTACTTTTCAAAATTTACTTGTGGTCAGGATATCATCAATAAAGGGTGAGAGAGGAAGATATTGCCAAAACAACCTTTCAAACAAGCTATGGTGATTATGAATTTAGGGTGATGTCTTTTAGGTTGAATAATCCCCAACGCCATTCATGGACCTAATGAATAGGGTGTTTCAAATTACCTTGATTCCTTTGTCATTGTCTTTATTGATGATATCTTGGTGTATTCGACGAATGCAGGTCATCGTATGGGGCATTTGAGTGTGGTGTTACAAGTATTAAAAGAACACAAACTATTTGCCAAGTATATAAAATGTGAGTTTTATTTAAGGTCGATGGCATTTCTTGGTCATATACACTCTAATAAGGGTGTAGAGGTTGATCTAAAGAAAACAAGGCAATTAGAAATTTTCCTAGACCTTTGGCTCCAACCAACATAAGAAGTTTCTTTATTCAAGCCTATAGGAGGTTTGTGGATGGTTTTGAATCTATTGGATCTCCTTTGACTATTTGACCCTAAAGAATGTGAAATTTTACTGGTCGGAGGCTTGTGAAAGAAACTTCCATATCTTGAAAGATAGGCTTACCACCGCTCCGGTGTTGACTTTATCGGAGGGTACCAAGGTTTTGTGGCATATTGTGATGCATCCCTAGTAGGATTGTGTTGCATCCTTATCCAACAAGGGAAGATTATAGCATATGCTTCTAGGAAACTCAAGGTTCATGAGTAGAACTACCCAACTCATGATCTGGAGTTCGCAGCCATGGTGTTTGACTTGAAAATATGGAGGAATTACCTCTATTGTGTTCTTGTGTATGTGAATACCAACCACAAGAGTCGTCATAAGTGTATACTCAAAAGGAGTAAAGTCTTTGGAGAAAGTCCATATCATATGGAATCAATTGAAAACAACCTATAGTCGGCAAAAGTCTTATGCCGACAATACGAAAAGAAATTTAGAATTTGAAGAAGGTTATAAGTTGTACTTGAAAATTTTACCCATGAATGGGATGATGAGATTTTGAAAGAAAGGGAAGTTAACTTCTCTTTATGTGGGTCCCTATGAAATTCTACAGAGAGTTGGTAAGGTTGCATACGAGTTTAGATTACCTAGTGAGCTATCTTTTGTTCAACCAGTATGCCATGTATCCATACTTAAGAAGTGAAATAGTAACCCCGAGTCCATTCTTCCTATTGAAGGTCAATATATAGATGAGAATCTCTCATACGAAGAGGTTTCGGTGGAAATCCTTGATCGGTAAGTGAAAATTTTGAGGAACAAGGAGGTTGCTTTTGTAAAGGTGTGATGGAAGAACCACCTAGTGTAGGGAGCAACATGGGAGGTCGATGACGACATGAAGTCCCGTTATCCTCATCTCTTTTCTAAGTAATGTTAGTTGTTATAATTAATAACTAAAATAATGAGTAAAATTGCATTTGACTTGTTTTTCTAAGATGTGCATAATTATGGTAAAAGTTTTGGGAAAATGAGATTTTAATTAAAAAAAAAAGAGGTTATTTTGCTTGATTTGCACTTTTTTTTTAATTTGGTATGTTATTGCCTTTATGAAATGATATTGAGCAAGTTGATAGGTTTTTAAATGATATTTGGGCATAAGTGACCCTTAATGTTGTATTGAGCTCATGTTGATATTGAGAAGGAAATTCCTCATGTTGTTATATTGAGCTCTTATATGAAGTAGTTGATATTTTGAGTTACTATGTATAAATTCCGTGTTGTCATGTTTGTTGTTACTCATATTGAGTATGTTTCTGATTGTATGGGCTGGTATTATTGAGTCTATCCTTTCCCTTCAAAAGATATTAATGTCATTCGCGGACGAATGTTTCCTGGGGGGGATAATGTAACACTCCGACAATCCAATACCTAATCTAGATCCTCACATGACTGTAGATGCTTAATAATACTGATTTAATGTCAAAAACAATGTTTATAAGTCATTTAGGGATTCTTAGAGTCAAGACGTCAAGAAACGTCCATGACGTCCGGAGACTAGTGAAAGAGGTGCTAGTGTGCCTTAGACTATTTCACGAGGTTTCAGGAGTCGGAATTTGATAAAATTTGTTGGGAAGGTGTATATTTAGTACTGGAATATGTTTTTTGTCGAAATATCTAGGTGTGACTCCCAAGGACCACCCTAAGGGTCCTTAAGGAGGACCCTTCCATTTTGACAAAAATGCTGTCACAAGACAATGTCCACAAACAATTGCAGGCAAAGATGCATCGGTCAACCGACAGGGCATCGATGTCTCCATGACCAAGATTTAGCAATTCTTCCAAAATGTCCAAATGGACAACTCTCTGAACAAAACTAGGGATGTGTAGGTGGGTTAAGGCAAGGGGTGTAGGTGATCTATGAACCGTCGTTCGTGGTCTCGTAGGTCATGCCTTAGTTTTACTGGTTTGTTTTAAGTCAATTCATTAGTTAGGTACTAAGTTTCGGGTTTAATAGGGGTTATGGGGTGACAAAATAGGTTAGTTAAGTGATTCTATAAACTACCCTAAGCCTAAACTCAACTTAACAACCCACAATTTCCAAACCCATATCACTCTACCTTGTCTCTACTTTCTCTCTCGAAGAAGAAGACTCCATTGAATGGTAAGTACTAAATGTTGTAGGGCATAAATAAGGAAAATTTTCTCAATAATTATTCAAATATTAACAAGGTATGGTAACATTTCACCTTTGGAATTCCTTTCCCCAAAGGGTTCTTCAAAAATTGATTTCAAAAAGATGAATTCTATATGGTTTTCTTCCAAATCCGAAATTCATCTTCTAAATTGTATTTTTTATGGTTTATTTTTATAAATATGATTATATAATGATGTATTATTTTCAATTGTTATATTTCTTGATAAATTAACCTAGTATATGGAATAAATCATGAATTGACTCAAATTCCCTAACCCTAGGTTATGAACTCGTTTTGAATTTATTAATATTGATGCAATTTAGGTAGTTCTTTTGTTAATTAATACTGAATGATATTATTACACCTATTGATGGAGGAAATTGGTTTTGTTGATGGTAAGACATATGATGATGGCTTGTTGAAGGAGAATTGGTAAGACTTTGTGATCTTGAACCTTTACTCACATTGTGATGTCTTGAACTTGGTGATGAAGTTCAATTGAAGCATTTATTAAGATTATATTAAGTAGGTGTTGGTATGATGATGCAATTGAAATGTATTGATTATGTGAAGGTGCGAGCTGACGTTTTTAGATAAAATGATAAATGGTTGGTTATGAAATGCCTACATGTCTTATTATGGCATGATGATGATAAAGTGTTGATATCACAAATAATGTTTGTGTTGAAAGTATATTCTCATGACATTCCTAATGGGCTAATGATTATGAATATATAAAGGGTTAGTCTCCGATTTCCTAAACTAAGTTATGATTATTAAAAGATTACATAAAGACATTTCGAAAGGGATTTTATCTTAGCACGGAGTGAACTAGTAGTGAGGAGTGTCCCTTCCCAAGGTTAGAAGGTAGGTTAACTAATTTACTCATGAGATTCAGACTACAATGCAAAGTGCATAAAGAGGGTCCTAAGTATATGTCCACTTAGGAATACTAGCTAGTGGATCTACCTAGAATTCTATGTTCATGTTTTGGTACCACCTCGACCAGTAGTCCACCTTCTTTCGGTGTCGTGTTTGATGACATCGGATTCCATATATATCTCATATGGTCTATGCCGGTTAAAGCAAGTGTTCTTGAAAGTAAAATGATGTGATAAAGTCAACACTAACTGGGGTGACCTAAGTGGTTTGACTTAGTCTAGGTAGGTGTATGGGACTCTACCTATAAATTGCATTAGTTGATCTTGAGGGAAGTATTAGAAAGTTGTTCTTATGTCTTATAAAGTAAATGTTATGCATAAGTTGACTTTACATGTTGATGATCCTATATGTTGTTGGTTTCATTTATAACCATGTTATTGGTCTAATTTCTAGATATGACAGTGAATAATCTCAATGCTATATTATGTGAGTTTAGATATGCTTACGGTACTTTGTTTGTCTTACTATGTTAAGTAAGGTTATGGGGCTTTACTTGATCATTCCCCTTGTGGACTTGATGATGGGGTTTTGTGTATGTTGTAATGTTATGAACTCTTATACATTTTTTGTTGTTATATCATGATGTTGGAGTGGGTTTGGTTATGTACACAAATATGCTATGATATACATTGACTTGGTTATACTTGAAGATGTTGTTCTTCTATTGTATATTACTTGGTCTTGTTAAATATGTGATTATTGGCTCATAAATGTTCTTGATTGTGCATAACTCTTTTCAAAGTAACTTGGCATGGTTTTGGAAAAATGTCCCCTTTAGAATGATTTCTAATGTTTTATGTGCATGTTTCCATACTTAGTAGAGGTGGTGTACTAACCCATATTTTTATGTTTCTACAATTATGTAAGTTCCGCTCGTTGAGCTTCTAGAAGGGACATTTAGAAGATAATTTGGACTCTCATTCTCCAAGTCCTGTAGGTCTTAACCTTTTCAAGACTATGCCACTATTTTGATATTAATGTTTTTCTAGTTTAAAGACATTTAGTTCTGTTACTTTTTGTAACATTCCAACGAATGTACTTATCTAGTGAAGGGTCTATTAGGTTTTAAGAATATGTATTGGGGTACGTAGGCATCCCAATGCCTAATATTCATTAATATTGGGCATGTTAGAGAATATTGGCTTAAGGTTGCTAGTCAATTTCTATATATTAAGATATACTTTGTGGTTCAAATGCTCCAATCCAAATTTGTTTAGGAATTGTACCTGCAATGAAGACCCTAATCTAATAGCATTGATTACTTAGCACATTAGATATGAGGCATCCAAGTGCCCAAGAACATAGTTAGCGTACTTGGATAAGAAATTTGCAGCAACACATGTGCAAGAACATGTGAACCCATGTGCAAGAACATGTAAAAGAGACCAAGCGACCAAGACCCAACCGAATTCGGTTAGGGCGTTAGGGGGCAGGCGTCCATGTGGGGCCTAGATTACTAACCAAATCTAGGCTCTAACTAACTTACCTAAATAACTAAGTAACTTAGGATTAACTAAAATAAACTAAGTAGTGTACCCGAAATCCTAAAATCTAATCGAGCGACACTAGCCGAGTAACTAACTAAAGAAGCATCCTAGTACCTATTCTAGGATGGTCCAAAGAGTTTTGTTATGGTCGTAGTTACTTAGGGGTACTTTACTAATTACTCTAGGTAAATTAATCAATTAAATTATTAATTTAATTAATTAATTAAAAAATTTTAGTCAAGCCGCGACACTTTAGCAAATTTCATATTTGGCTAAGTCAACTACTCTCCTATTTTTTGTCAATTTAGGAGGGGCATTTTGGTAATTAGCTAATTGATTATTTAATTAATTTAATTAGTCTAAGTTGATTTAGTCAATATTCAGTCCCTAAGACTTAGACTCACGTTTAACTAGTTAAGAAACCTCATGACTAAAAGCAGTGAACAAAACGTGAGAAAAACAGAAAATAACCCAGGTTATGCCAATGATTGGGACAAGTCAGAAAATACCCTATATAAATTAACTTATGAACATAGTAGAACATTTAATAAGTCCTTACAACTTTAATAAAGAATGGTACAAGACTACCAAATAATATTGAACAAGATAAGGTGAGTAATGAAATAACATACAAGATTATGAGTCATGAAATTGATCTAGAATGTTGTGTTAAAGAGAGTGAGACAAGTCTCACTTGAACCTAAACCAATTATGTTAAAGATACTAACATAAGAGGGTGTTACAAATCGTGAGACAAGTCACATTCGAATCATAATGATTATGTAAGATTTAAGTTCACATTCATCAAGTATAGAAAGGGGTGACAAGTCATCAATTTAGCTAAGCATACCTCGTACTAGAAGCAAGCTTCCATAATGTATGAGTCAACTCTAAAAGTTGTAAAGTATGATAAATTGAGAAAAGCATTGATAGACTAGCAATGAGCTTGTGCAAGCACATGTAAGCCTCATGAGATGAGACTACCAACAAGGTGGATAAGGGTATAAAAAATATCCCAGTCTTTGAACTATGTTGCCAGCATAGGTTACTAGCTAGTGGATCCACCTAAGAAATCTAGGTAGTATTCGGTTTAACTTTGGCCGATGATCTACGTCTTTTCAGTATAGGCAAGACACTGGATTTCATGTTAACTCACATGATCTATGTCGGTTAAATACTCCAGATTTGGTTTTACTTTAGCCGTTGAACCACCTCTTTTCGGTATGGGGAAGACACTGGATTTCATGTTACCTCACATGATCTTTGTTCACTTTAGCCAGTGAACCACCTCTTTTCACCGTGGGCAAGAGATTGGATTTCATGTTAGCTCACGTGATCTATGTTCACTTTAGCTGGTGAACCACCTTTTTAAGTATGGGGAAGACACTCGATTTCATTTTAGCTCACATGATCTAAGTTAGATTAATGCCAAAGATTTCTTTAAGAAAGTAAGAAAGAAAGAACAAAAGTACGTTCAAAGTGAACTCAAGATCAAAGAAGAAGAGATGTAATTTCAAAGTTAACTAAGTAAAAAAAGTATAAGTATATCAATCACTAGTGTTTGATAAGAATGAAGTTTTAACAGTTATTGGCTTATGTCAATAAAGAGAGTAAAACAAATAATGGGCATAGCCAATAATCATTATATCATGCAAATGATCAAATAATGGGCAGAGCCATTAATCTTTGTATCATGTAAATGATCAAATAATAGGCATAACCAATAATCTTTATATTACGCAAATGATCAAACAATAGGTATAGACGTAAAGATTGGCTTATAAATACTTCATTCCTTATTTAACAAGAATGGAAAGAATAACATGTAAGAATGGTAATCAAATTAGTTCCTTAGTCATTTCGTTTACATTTTTGATTCATTGTTTGAATGGGACTACAATGAATCATTGCACTAGTAGTAAGACATAGGATCAAAGGAGATTATTGAACTAAATAAAAAATATACTAATAAACTAAGTATAGAAAGATGAGCTCTCGGCCTAAGAGGGAGCAAAAATAATAATTTTTGTTTGAGTTGTTCTAAAATTATTTTCATGATTCGAAGGTCTTATGGTCATATAGAAAATGAGTTGTATTACTTAAATGCATAAAAATATGTCATATTCATAGCATGATTCATAAATATCTAATTAGGAAAGTACAGTGACTTCACTTTCAAAAAATGGCATGTTGTTATAGGAAGATCTTTCCTTGATCATGCATAGTCCTCATGTGTTTTTGTGCATACACCCATAGATAGTACAAGTGTTTACCAAGCCATATACAATTACTATTTTCATAGGTGCAGGTCCTTGAAGAAGATTGAAGATAAGTTGAAGGCGTTTGGATTAGTACCAGTTGACTTTATTAGGTCCTTTAGAGTTCGAGGATGCCTTCTGTTTGTATTCTAGCTTTAGTATATTAGACATAGCTAGTGGATGTTGTTTCTAAACATTTCCTTTCAAACATTTGTTCAAGCTTTTGTTTTAAGGCCGGTTTGGCAACTATTAATGATATTATATTCTTCATTTCAATTGTTCAACCTATGACTAGATAGTTGTTTAGTTTGAGCTGTTAGTATATAACTCTTATGCAGAAATTATATTAAGTGTATGATTGTAATGAAATCCAAGATGAGGCTTCTCTGCGACCTCTGAGATATTAACAACGCCGGTCTTATCGAAGGTCTTGGACCCAGGTGTGACAAACTTGGTATAAGAGCATGATCTTAAATTACCTAGGAACTATTGCTCAAAACAACTACGATGCATAGCTTCTAGCTTATGGTTATGAAGTGCACCACAACCATGACTTAGAGACTTAGTGATATTACGAATCTTCCCGTATTCTACTTTGTATCGTGCTTTGTAAATCTTTGACATTTTGTGTCATTCTAGCATCTAACTTCCTTCTTGTGTGTGCGTGTAGAAAAATGACCACAAGAGAAACGCAGACATGAGAGTTGGAGAAGCAGCTAATAGGGTTAACCAAGCTCCTCCTCAAGCCCCAGCTACTGAAGCTTAATTGCCTGTCAACCCAGCTACGTTGACGGATTGAGAAGTGAGAGCGGTACTGGTTCAGACAGCCCAAGCCATCACTGCTCTCGCACACGATACAGAACCTTGGACACTAGAGAGGGTGCTCCCACGGATAACCCACATGTTAGCACCATGGCTAGTAGACTGAGAGATTTCACTAGGATGAATCCTCCAGGATTCTTCGCGTCCAGAACCAATGAGGATCCCAAGAATTTGTGGACGAGGTCCACAAGATTCTCTGTGTTATTGGTGTTAATTAAACAAAAAAGGCTGAGTTCGCTGCATACAACCCTAAGTATGTGCTCAGGTATGGTACAAGATGTGGGTAGATGATTGAGCACCAGGAGAAGTATCCAAAACTTGGGACATTCTCCAGACTGCATTCCTTGACAGGTTGTTTCCCAGAGAGCCCAAAGAGGCTAAGGTTGAGGAGTTCATCAATTTACACCAGGGACGTATGTCAGTCAAGGAATTTTCTTTGAAGGTTGTGAAGCTTTCCGAATATGCTTCTTCCCTGGTGTCCAATAGCAGGTATTAGATGAGAAGGTTTGTGAGTGGTGTATCATAGGATCTGGAGGAGGAATGTTGGGCATCAATGTTGCATGATAACATGGACATTGAAGATAGAGGAGAGTCGTCAGAGGAAGAGAGGCCGAGAAGAAAAGAAGCCTAGGCACTCGGATCAGGCTGGTTCTAGTACTGGTAGGAGTCTAGGACAGGCCCAAGTTCAAGAAGGGGCACTAGAATTTAGGTAATGCTACTCCTTCAAGGAATAGTAATACCAATGGGGGCAAGTCTGGCCTCAAGAAGGGCAATGATAGAAATGCCCAGCATGAGAGAAAGTCCTGTTGTAAGTGTGGTCGTCTCCATAGATGTGAGTGTTTTGTACGTACTAATGCCTGTTGTGAGTGCGGCAAGACTGGGCATATAATCAGGGACTGCCCACATGTGAAGAATCAGGCCAAGGCAGGTACTCAGCCTCGGTCTAATCCTACTGCTGCAGCCGAGCCTCCCAAGAGGAACATGTTTATGCTTTCTAAGGTAGAGAGGAGTAAGAGAATTAAGCTGATGTGGTCACTGGTAACATGCTTGTGTTTTCTCTTCCAGTGTATGCATTGTTAGATCCAAGATCTACTTTGTCTTTGTTACTCCTTTAGTAGCTAGTAAATTTGACTTGCTTCCTGAGATCTTCCGTGAAACTTTTCAAGTTAGTATTCCCACAACAGATCTTCCGTGAAACTTTTCAAGTTAGTATTCCCACAGAGGACAGCATTAGAGCTTAATTAGTATATAGAGATTGCCCAATAATTGTTCCTGATAGAGTCACTTATGCTGACCTAATTTAATAAACCATGCTTGACATTGATATAATTTTGGGTATGGATTGGCTCTATAAGTGTTTTGCTACCATAGACTGTCGAAACAGGGTAGTAAGGTTTCAGTTTCCTAATGAGTTTGAGCTGGAATAGGAAGGGCGTAGTTCAAATCCAACAGCACAAATAGTTTCCCATCTTAAAGCCAATAAGATGTTATCTAAGGGGTATTTATACCGCTAAATAAGAGTCAATGACTTTGAACATGAAGTTCCTTCCATAGACTCTTTGTCCATAGTTAATGAGTTTCAAGATGTTTTTGTAGAGGATTTACCAGGAATCCCTCCTGAACGCAAAATTGACTTTGGTGTTGACTTAGATCCCAACACAAAACCAATTTTCATTCCTCCCTATTTAATGGATCCACTAAACAGAAAGAGTTGAAGTTGCAGTTAAAAGATCTACTTGATAATGGCTTCATCCAGCCGAGCATATCCCTATGGATTGCCCTAGTGTTGTTCGTTAACAAAAAGGATGGAAACCTTTGAATGTGTATCTATTATCGGCAACTCAACAAAGTCTCTATAAAGAAAAAATACCCTCTTCCTATAATTGACTATCTAATTGATCAGCTCTAAGGTTCAAGTTTCTTTTCTAAAATAGATATTCTATTAGGGTATCACCAGCATAGAGTGAAACAAGAGGACGTTCCTAAGATTGCCTTCCCTACTAGGTATGGTCATTATGAGTTTCTTGTCATGTCATTTGGTATCACTAATGAACCAGCCGTGTTGATGGACCTTATGAATAGGGTGTTCCGTGAATACCTAGATTCTTTTTTCATAGTATTAATAGATAACATCCTCATATACTCTAAGACAAGAGAAGAGCATGAACAACATTTGAGAATGACATTGCAAGTACTCTGGGAACATCAGTTGTATGCAAAATTCAGGAAATATGAGTTTTCACTGAGATCAAAGACCTTCCTTGGTCATGTTGTATCCGACCAGGGTGTAGAGGTTGATCCGAAAAAGATTGAGGCAGTAAAGAATTGGCCAAGATCCCTCACTTCTACAGACATCTTGAGTTTCTTGGGTTTGACTAATTACTATTGCATGTTTATCGAAGGCTTTTGAACTATTGCTGCTAAATTAAAAGCTTTAACAAAGAAGAAGGTGATGCTTAAGCGGTCTGAAACCTGTGAAAAAAGATTCTAAGAGCTCAAAGGCCGACTCACTTCAACCATAGTTCTCACATTCTCGAGAAGTGGCATAGTGTATGTGGTATACTGTGATGCTTCCCGAGTGGGTTTGGGATGTGTTCTTATGCAGGATGGCAAGGTGATTGCATATTCATCAAGATAGTTGAAAATCCACAAGAAGAATTACCCTACCCATGATCTTGAGTTATTTGCTATGGTATTTGCATTAAAATTATGATACATTACTTATATGTTGTACATGTTGATGTATTTACGGACCATAAATATTTTCAGCATGTTTTTACACATAGAGAATTGAGTCTTCGTCAAGGAAGATGGCTAGAGCTTCTCAAGGATTATGACATGAGTATCAACTACCACCCAGGTATGGCAAATGTAGTGGCCGATGCTTTGAGCCGATTAAGCATGCAGTGTGTGTCATATTGATGATTAGAAAAACGAGATGGTTAAAGAGGTACACCAATTGACTAGGTTTTGTGTACGACTAGTAGATACACTATGTGGGGGTGCTTCAGTTCATTCCAGTTCTTAATCCTCATTTGTTGTAGATGTTAAAGCTAAGAAGCATCTCCACCCAGTACTCATGGAGTTGAAAGACTTAGTCTTGAGTAAGCTAATAAAACATTCTCCCTGGGGGGATGGTGTGCTTAAATACAAAGCAGATTATCTGTACCCAATATTGATAATCTGAGAAATAATATTATTGGAGAGGCTCATGGATCCAAGTGTTCCATTCACCCAGGTTCCACCAAAATGTATCATGATCTCAAGGAGATCTATTGTTGGTAAGATATGAAGCAACATATTTCTAAGTTTGTGGAGGATTGCCCCAATCGCATACAAGTTAAGGCCGAAAACCTTAAGCCTGGAGGTATTACCCAGTCGATTGAGATCTCAACATAGAAGTGAGAGGCTATTAATATGGACTTTGTGGTTGGTCTGCCCAAGACCAGGAAACTACATGATTCCATTTGGCTCATTATTGAAAGTATGACTAACTCTTCTCACTTCATTCCTATGAAGTCTACTTACAGGGCCGAAGATTATGACAAGTTGTATATTAATGAGATAGTGAGGTGGTATGGGATCCCTTTATCCGTCATTTGGGATAAGAGAGCCCAGTTCACTTCTCACTTTTGGAGATCTTTCAAAAAGAGCTTGGGCATACAGGTGAAGCTCAGTACTGCTTTTCATCCTCAGACGGATGGACAAGAATAGCGTACCATTCGTACCCTTAAAGACATGTTGAGATCATGTGTTATTGACTTCAAGGGGAGTTGGGATGATCACTTGCCACTGATTGAGTTCTCTTAGAATAATAGCTACCATTCAACTATTGGGATGACACCTTTTTAAGAACTGTATGGCAGTAGATATTGGTCCCCAGTTGGGTGGTTTGAGGTAGGAGAGTCTTCAATCATTGGCCCTCAAATCAGACATGAGGCTAAGGAAAAGGTGACAATAATCTGGGATAGATTGGCTACTGCTTACAGTTCAAAAATCCTATGCAAATAACAGGAAGAAGGCTATTGATTCGAGGTAGGTGATCAAGTATACCTTAAAATATCACCCATGAAAGGGGTGATAAGGTTTGGTAAGAAAGGGAAGTTGAGTCTGAGGTATATAGGTCCTTATGAAGTCTTAAAGTGAGTAGGGAATGTTGCCTATGAACTGAAGTTACCAAATAACTTGGCTTTTGTTCGTCCAGTGTTTCATGTTTCGATGGTTAAAAAGTGTCTAGGTTATCCAACGTCCATCCTGCCTGTAGAGCTGTTAGGTGTCGATGAGAACCTTTATTATGCACATCATCCAGTTGAAATCATAGATCGCCAAGTGAAGCAACTGATAAACAAGGAGGTTGCCACCGTAAAGGTGTTATAGAGGAACCACTTTTGATAGGGAGAAACATGGGAGGCCGAGGGTGATTTGAGATCCTGTTACCCTCACTTGTTCAGTTCTTTATGTTAGGTATACCCTTCCTAAGTCTTATTTTGTTTAAGAAACTCTAAAGTTTATTGTATTAGTAAGTTTTGGTTTTTTTAGTTCACAATTGTGTGTTTTATACTTGCACAATATGAGTTAATATGAGTTCATGCTTGCATTCATGTGTCTGTTTTTGTATGGTGTTTACATGATTTTTGTGTCGCATGAATTGTGATGTGCATTGACTTAAAGTGAGATTGAGAAGGAATTTCCTAAATCTGAGATATGAAGCTTCAGATAAGCTTTAAGTGATGTGCATCATCCAAAGTAAGTTGTCAATCAGATATTCACTAAGAGTAAAGTTTCACGTATGTTGATATGTTTTTCAAAAATACCCTCTTTGATTCAAAAAGATGGGTAGTGCCATTCGGGGACGAATGATCCTAAGTGGGGGGGATACTGTTACATTCCAGAAAATATAATTGTCTAGTGAAAGGTCTATTAGGTTTTAAGAATATGTATTGTGGTACATAGGCATCCCAATGCCCAATATTGAGTAATATTGGGCATGTTAGAGAATATTTGCTTAAGGGTGCTAGCCAATTTCTATGTATTAATATATATTTTGATGTTCAAAAATGCTCCAATCCATGTTTTTATAGGAATTAACCTGCAATGAAGATCTTGAGCTAATAGCATTGATTTCTTAGCACATTACGTACGAAGCATCCAAGTTTCAAACCTAGGTACCATAGCACATGATCATTTAAAATGATCATGTGATTAAGCAGTGCCAAAGGACAAAGTGAGGGTCCTTGGACATGAAATGTGCATAAACACATGTGCAAGCATATGTGCAACACATGTTCAAGCACATGTTAAAGCACATGTGCAAGATACCAAGTGACCAAGCCCCAACAAAATTTGGTTAGGGTGGTTAGGGGATAGGCGCATGCACGGGTAAAGCCATGTGGGCCTAGATTCCTAAGAACCTCTAAGATCTAATAACTTACTTAACTAACTAACTAACCTAGGATTAAATGAAATAAACTAACTAGTGTACTCGAAATCCTATAATCTAACCGGGTGACATGGCCATGTAACTAATTAGAGAAACATCCTAGTACCTAACTTAGGATGGTCCAAAGAAGTTTGTTATGTTCCTAGTGACTTAGGGGTACTTTAGTAATTACCCTAGGTCACTTAATTAATTAAATTATCAACTTAATTAATTAATTAAAAATTCATGGTCAAGCCGAGACATCTTAGAAAATTTTCAGATTTGGCTAAGTCAAATGCTCTCCTATTTTTAGTCAATTTAGGAGGAGCATTTTGGTAATTATCTAATTGATTATTTAATTAAGTTATTAGCCTAAGTTTAATTAATCAATATTCAGTTCCTAAGACTTATACTAATGTTTAACTAGGTAAGAAATCTCACGACTAAAATCAGTGAACAAAACATGAGAAAAACAGAAAATTTCTCTCAAAACGTGTGAAAAACAGAAAATTTCTCTCGATTCTCCTTTGTAGATATCAAGGCTATTCCTCATGATTTTCGTGAACAGTACAGGGTGATCTTGTTATATTTAATTCTACAGTAATATATGGGTTTTCTCTCTTGGATTTCATTCCCCAAGAGGCTTTTCGAATGTTTTTGAAATCAAGAAAATCGAATCTAGAGTTGTTCCCAACGAATAGAATGTTAATCTCCCTAGTTCTCCCTATTTCCTATTGTTGTAGTATGTATAATGCAAATCTCGAGCATGTTGTTGTTATGTGGTGATAACTGATCATTATGTGTAGGTTTCTATGATTTAATAATGTCAAATGAGACCTATAGGTAAGATCCGTATGATTAGAGTATCATTTACATGAGATAAGAATGTTGTAATGCCCGATTGTGTTTTAGAAGAAGAAATTTTTAAAGGTTGGCTTTCTTAAAATGATGAGATTACATGAAGTTAATTGACTTGGCTAATGATATTATCATGACCAGTGTTTAGTGAAGGTTTGATTTATGCCAATAAATTGGCTTACAATATTATTTCTAAAATATGTAATAAAATTGTCCATTAAGAAATCCATACAAATCTTATATGGCAAAAATGTAAATCATGAAATTCTTGTAAGGCCAAATACATCTTAAACAATGACTTGACAAGGTATAACTCAATGAACTCATAACCAAGGTTATGTCAATGATTGGGACAAGTTCCAACATACCCTATATAAATGAACTTGTGAACATAGTATCACATTTAATAACTCCTTACAACATTAATAAATAATGGTACAAGGCTACCAAATATAGTTGAACAAGATAAGGTGACAAATGAAAAAATATAAAAGCTTAAGAGTCATGAAATTGACCTATAATGGGGTGTTAAAGGGAGTGAATCAAGTCTCACTTGCAGTTAAATAATTATGTTAAAGATACTCACATAAGTGGGTATTAGAAATCGTGAGACAAGTCTCATTCACACCATAATGATAATCAAAGATTTAAGTTCACATTCATCAAGTATAGAAAGGGGAGACAGTTCATCCATAGAGCTAAGCATACCTCATACTAGAAGCAAGCTTCCATAATGTATGAGTCAACTCTAAAAGTTGTAAAGTATGATAAATTGAGCAAAGAACCAATAGATTAGCAATGAGCTTTGCAAGCACATGTAAGCCTCATGAAATGAGACTACTAACAAGGTTGATAAGGGTCTCTAATATCTCATTGTCTTTGAACTATGTTTCCATCATAGGTTTACTAGCTAGTGGATTCACCTAAGAAAGCTAGGTAGTATTCGTTTCACTTTGGCCGGTGAACAATCTCTTATTTCAGTGTGGGGAAGACACTAGATTTCATGTTAGCTCACATGATCTATATCGGTTAAATACTCCAGATTCAGTTTCACTTTAGCCGGTGAACCATCTCTTTTCAGTGTGGGGAAGACACTGGATTTCAAATTACCTCACATGATCTATGTTCACTTTAGCCAGTGAACCACCTCTTTTCAGTGTGGGAAACTCACTGCATTTTATGTTAGCGCACATTAACTATGTTAACTTTAGCTGGTGAAACACAACTTTTCAGTGTGGGGAAGACACTGGATTTCATGTTAGCTCACATGATCTAAGTCAGATTAATGCTAAATATTTCCTTAAGAAAGTAAGAAAGAAAGAAGAAAAGTATGTTCAAAGTGAACATGAGATAAAAGAAGAAGAGATGTAAGTTCAAAGTGAACTAACTAAGCAAAAGAATAAGTATATCAATCATCAGTGTTTGATAATAATGAAGTTTTAATAGTTATTGGCTTATGCCAATAAAAAGAGTAAAACAAATTATGGGAATAGCCAATAATCTTTATATCATGCAAATGATTAAATAATGGGCACAAACCATAATCTTTATATCATACAAATGATCAAATAATTGGCATAGCCCATAATCTTTATATTATGCAAATGATCAAGTAATAAGCATAGCTAATGAACATTGTCTTATGAATACTTCATGACAAATTTAACAAAAATGGAATTAATATCTTTGAAGAAGGGTAGTCAAATCATTTCCTTAGTCTTTTGGAGTACTTACTTGACTCATTGTAGAAATGGTACTACAATGAATCACTACACTCGTAAGTAAAACATACGATAAAACGAGATAATTAAACTACACAACAAAAAAAACTGTAAAAAATAAACTAAGCACGGAAAAAAAAACCTATCAACCTAAGAGGGAGAAACAATAATATTTTTTGTTGGAGTTGTTCTAAAATTTTATTCATGATTCCAAGGTCTTATGTTCATATAGAAAATGAGTAGTGTTCCTTAAATTTATGAAAATATGTCATATTCATAGAATGATTCATATATAACGAACGAGGAAAGTAAAGTGACTTCACTTTCCAAAATGGCATGTTGTTATAGAAAGAGCTTTCCTTGATCATGCATAGCCCTTATGTGTTTATGTGCATGCATCCATACTTAATACAAGTGTGTACTAACCCATATAAAATTACTATTTTTATAGGTGCAGGTCCTTGAAGAAGGTTGAAGATTAGTTCAAGCCATTTCGATTAGTACCTCCAGACATTGGTATGTCCTCTTCAGTTCAAGGATTCCTACGCTATATATTCTAGATTTAGTAGATTAGACATAGCTAGTGAATGTTGTCCCTAGCATTTTCTGTCAAACATTTGTTCAAGCTTTCGTATTATGGCCGGTTTGGCAACTATTAATGATATTATATATTCTTCTTTAATTGTTCAATCTATTACTAGATGGTTGTTTAGTTTGAGCTGTTAGTATATCACTCTTATGCCGAAATTATATGAAGTCCAAGTACACTTCATTAAAGTTAAAAAGTTTTAAATTTTCCGCTAAATTTTATTGTGTGATTGTGATGCAAGCTAAGAATAGGCTTGTCTGCGAACTCTTAGAGGTTAAAGACGCTGGTCTCATGTAGGGTCTAGGACCCAGGTGTGACACTTTTTATTTGAAAAGGATTTTTGTATATGCCTCTATGTGGTTTTTGTTTAAATGAAGTAATGCCTATGACCGAATGTTGTATTCAATATAGATGGTTTAAATGTCATACTTATCCTAGCCTTATAATTAAATATCTTCTTATACTATGTATGTGAAATAAAAGTAGAAGCCTATGTAGTGCTTCCTATGCGAGAAGTATATGTAACCTTTCTATGTATATATTCTATGTAAGCGAGAGGTCTATGTAAACATCAATGTATAAATAGATTAAAAAAATTAATTTTTTCTAATTTAACGTATGAAATGTAATGACTAATCTAAGAGATTAGTATTATTCCTCTCCGAGGACAACGACACCGCTTACCTCTAGGGGGTGCTCCGCGGATGTGACATGTATTGTATGATCACTTCTTGTGTAACAGACTTGGTAAGACAAGACCAAGTCATGATATCTTGAGATGTGAATTCTCGTGATAGCCTGAGATGGTGGATCTCATCATAGCTTGAGATGGTATGTCTCAAGGGTAGCTTGAGATAGTAAATCTCAAGGAGTCTTGAGTTCAAATACTCATGGTAGCTTGATATGTTGAAATCTCATGGAAGCTTGAGTTGAAATACTTATGGTAGCTTGAAATGTTTAATCACATGGAAGCTTGGGTTAATTACTCATGGTATATTGAGGTGATTAACCTCATGATATCTTGGGATGGAGGATGTAATCTCTTCCATGTATATCTTGGTCATTTGTTGAAAGGATGTTTGATCATGATATCTTGAGAATGGTGTTTCTCATGATATCTTGGAATGGAGGAAGCAAACTCTCCCATGATTATCTTGGTAATGTGTTGTAAGGATACTTGATCATATTAGTCTGACTTGGTTAGGCCAAAACCATTTCATGGTAGCTTTAGGGAAAGGCATATACTCTCCAAATGTTAGCTTTACTTGTATTAAAGGTGCATTTCATGGAATAACATGATATTAGTTTTTCATGGTAGCTTAGGGTTGAGGATTCATGCTACCCTGTGATTATGTTGCATCTACATGATTGGTTGCATCGTGGTTAGGATGGATGTATCCTTCTTTAGTTATATTGGTTAGTATGATAAGATGTTTTCCATGATAGTAGGTCTATTATGATAGTATGTTGAGCTTAATAGACAAGAATGCAACACAAGTTAGCTTGGATTAGGATAGTTTAGAGGAGTATTTAGTGTGGATGGTAATATGGGATGCTATCCATATATGTCACAACTACGACTTGAAGCTCCTATGACGTGACCACTATATGATAATGCTTAGTTTCAATAGTGCTATAGTTTCATTCCATGACATGATAGACATAAGATGATAGTTCCTTATCAATATGAAGTAGGTCTATTAGATGAGTCCTAAAATGACATGAAACAAGATAGGGAGACTTCAAGATATGCTTAGTGTGTGAGGTAGGATGGGATGCTTCACATTCATTGCATAAGTATGCTTTTGGGTGGCCTATGGGCATATTGCTCATAAGATATGATAAACCTAAGGTCTTCATTATGAAATTGGACTATGATCAAGAATGACCAAAGAGATGTACTTAGCTTTGGTAGTAGTATGAGATGTTACCTTAGACTTGCACTAGTATACTTGGAGGTGGTTTTTTGAGGTAGCTCATTTGAGTAAAAAGACAATGATTTATGTATGAACTCTTATAGGCTTTATGATGCTTTAATATGCTTATGATATTCATGTTATGTGGAACACTTTGAAAAATCCAAGACGTGTTTTAGAGCTTAACATAAGTGTGCTAAGGTCTATAAACTGTTTTAAGGTCCATTTTAATGAATATAAGTCATTTAGTAAGTATACAAACCAAAACATCCAAGAATGTCCATGATATACGAAGACTAGTTAAGGGAGGTACTAGCATGCCTTAGTCTATTTGACTAGCTTTATGAAGTAGGAAAATGCATAAAATTGGTGGAAGGGTATATAAAATGTGATTATGTTGATTCATGTCCAAAACGTCCGAGTACGAATTCCCAAGGACCAACCAAGGGCCCTTGAGGAGGACCCTTGCAAGAGTAGGCAACAGTTGTCAAAAGATAGTGTCACCAACGGATGCCACAGACGGTCCATTGGTGAATCAATGGGGCATCGATGCCAAATTCGACGGTCACTTAGAAAAAAACCTTGAGGGGTCATTTTGCATAGTCTCTGACCAAAACAACGGATGTGCATCACGGAAGGGCGCAATGGCTGTCTATTGACCAATGATCCGTCGATCATGGTGTCGTCTGTGGTCACTGTAATTTTATGTATGTTTTTAATTAGGTCCAATTAATTAAAGGGTTAGTTAGTTATTTAAGGTATTAGGGATTCGTAATTAAGTTAATTAACACCCCATATAAAGACCCTAACAACATTAGACTAGTCACAACTCACAAAACAAAACTCTCATCCTTTTCCCTTCTTTCTCTATATAGTGAAGAACACCATTGAAGACCAAGATAGGGAAGGGTTTAAGGGATACAATGAGTCAAGTTTCAACATAAATCTTCATCAATAATTAATATATGCGATATAATTCACCTTTGATACCTCTTTTCTCAAAGGGTTCCATCAAATTGATTTCAAAAATTGAGTTTTCAACTGGGTTTCATCCAATCTCGAGAATTATATTATGAATTGATTTTTATGATTTATTTTGGATTTTATGAATGTATTAAAGTTTATTCTAATTTAATTATGATATATCTTGATGGTTTGGTCTAGTTTGTAGAAGATATCCTTCTAATTTAATTATGATATTTCTTGATATGAATTATATTGCATTGGTTAAATTGACTTGGTTTTTTGTTTAATTACTACTAGATGATGTTTTTATACTAATCATAAATGAATTATGGTTATGTATAGTCCTTTCATACTAGTTCTTGATAAGTGGTCTAGGTTATGAAGTATGTTGTGAATTGACCTATGTATGTTGTCTTAATCTTTGATCCAGTATTGAGTTGTGATATAGTGATTCTTTTAGCCTTGATATCATGTTGGTCATTAATTACGATGATTTATACAATTGGGTTGAATTAATGGTTGATGGTAAGACCTTGATGATGAAATATGAAGGAGACTTCGTAAGTCTTGTGATCTGTATCCTTTACTTCAAATGGTGGTTAATTGTGATTAAGTCATGATGTTGTATTTAGAGTATGCCTTGTATTATGAATCATAGGAGGGCATGATGTTGAATTAAAATATCTTGACTATGATTGTGAGGTGTTTTATGAAGATGTAAATGTTATAAGGATGGTAAATGATATACCAATGTGTCTTATCTTTATATGGTGAATGATTTACCAATGTTCCTTATCTTGATATGGTGAATGATTTACAAATGTGCCTTATCATGATATGAGAATGTTAATTTTCTAACTTCACCTCTATAATGTAATTAAAGGACAATACTCATCCAATTCTTATTGAGTTATGATGATGACGATATTATACAAGGGTTAGACTCTATGACCTACAATAAGCTATGATGATTAATAAAGACATTAAAGAAATTTCAAAAAAGGGACTCCAGCTTAGCATCGAGTGAACTAGAGTGAGGAGAGTCCCTTCCCACATAGGGAAGGTAGGATCACTAATGTACTTTTGAGATTGGAGACTACAATGCATGTAGCATAAAGAGGGTCTCAAATATATCTCCTAGTTCTTCAACTATGTTGCCCCCATAGGAGTACTAGCCAGTGGATCCATGTAGTTGCTATGTTCATGTTTTGTTACTACCTTGGAAAGTAGTCCGCCTTCTTTCGGTGTAGGGTCCCATGACACCGGCTTCCACATTATCTCATGTGGTCTATGTAGGTTAGGACAAAATGTTTCCAAAATGTAAAATGAACAAAAGTATTGAACTCTGACTAAGATAACCTAAGGTGTTTAGCTTAGTCGAGGAAGGTTTATGGGACTTTACCTAAACATTGCACTAGTTATCCTCGAAGAGAGTCTTAGGAGGATGTTCTTATGTATGAAAATGCTTATAATATTATATGATATGTATATGATGAACTTGTACATAGTTGATACTATATGTTGATTTGTGTAACTTACGAATATATGATGCTCTATATTGTGAAAGTATGATGTTATGTACTCTTAAATGTTATGATATGTGAATTAGGATGTTAGTCATGATGCTTGTTGGGTTAATTGATTGAGTAAGATTATGGTAATTTGCTCGGTCATTGTACTTGTTGACTTGATAGGGTTCATGAGTGATTGTCTTTCTTTTGTTACGTTGAAATCTACTCTTATTTATGCTTGTTGCTATTATGACTTTGAGGATAGAGTTACTTGACTATGTGGTCATTTATAGTAAATGTATGTTGACTTGACTAGTTTTTTTGTTGTTGGTCTTGGTATGTACATGATTATGACTTAATGAACATGTACTATTGGTTGGTATGGTCTTGTTTAATATGCATGATGGTTTTTAATGAAAACTGCATACTTTATGAAATTTCCCTTTTTCTCGGCGTGATTATAAAGTATGTGTGCATATGGTCTCATACTTGCTACAAATAGTGTACTAACCCATTTCTTCCTTTTCCATGACATTTTAGGTTTCGATCGTTGAAGTACTTTTAAAGGACGACTTGAAGAAGGCTTGGATCTCTTGATCATTCAAGTAAGTAGGTCATCACATTCGAGGGTAATGCCACTATCTAGCTAATGGAGTTGTTTTGTGTTTAAGACTTCTATGTCTCTTTCTTTTCAATTTAGAATGAAACATTATATAGCCCATGTGAGGCTTTCTTACTTTGATGTATGGGTTATGCCCAAGTTCTTACACTGTTATTAGATGGGCATGATATGAGACGACTATTATGACTATTTTATATATGTATGTGCAATAAAAGTAGAAGACTAAATAATCTTCCTATATGAAAGGTCTATTTATACTCGATATATAAATATGCTATGTGTATGTAGAGGTCTATGTAAACCTCCAAGTAGAAGTAATGAAAACTTTTAAATTTTATGCTAAATTTGTCCTATGAATGCAATGATGGAAGATAAAAGGTTAGTCTTAGTCCTCAAAGAGGATGATGATTCCGGTTACGTCTAGGGGCTATTCCCAGATGTGACAAACTTGGTATCGGATCATGAGTTTAAATATCATTGAGTCAATTTCTCTCTCAACATCATCTATGTAGGTTCGTATTCATAATTGTGAAGCGTGTCACTGTTATGAATAGGAATCTAAGAGATACTTAGAAACTCTCACTTTGATAGAAGTCTAATATAATGCCTTTAGATTGTTAAAGATATGTGATTTTTCATCTAATCCTCTTATTCTGATTGTAGGCAATGTATACTCGACGGAATGCAGCATGAAGACTTGAAGAAGAGATTGCTAATGTGGGATTTCCTCCCAGTGGTTATCAAGTTCCTCCTCTTGAGAAATATGTGAACGATGACCAAGCCCCAGTGAATCCTCCTCCTTTGACATATGAGAACATAAAGGGCGCTCTCTTTCAAATGGCCCAAGCTATTACTACCCAAGAAAAATCCAACACTACTCAAGCCCAAGATATGACATCCTATGCTCATCCGGAAGTTGCATCCCGAGCTCATCAACAAGTTGATAGCATGTCCTTTTGTCTAAGGGATTTCACTGGGATGAAACTTCCTTCTTTCTATGGGTATAAGGTAGAAGAAGACCCTCAAGAGTTCATTGATGAAATCTACAAGATCCTCTATGCTATGCAGTTGTCTATTTGTGAGAAGGCCGAGTAAGCCATCTAACAACTCATGGATGTGGCTCAACCATGGCATGTCCAATGGAGGGATAATATAATTTTAATAGGTGGATGTGTTACTTGGGAAGTGTTCAAGAAGTCTTTTCTTGATGGGTTCTTTCCTAGGGAGAAGAGGGAAGCTAAATTGCTTGAGTTTATCAACCTTTGACAAGGAGGTATGAGTGTTAATGAATACTACTTGAAATTCACTATGTCATAAAAATATGATCCTTCTTTGGTTTCCGATTCTAGAGATGAAATGAGTCATTTTGTGATGGGGGTGTCAAATGATTTGCAAGAGGAGTTTCCTTCGGCTATGCTACATGACAACATGAACATTTCTCGTCTTATGGTCATACCCAACATGTTGAAAAGGCAAGGGCAAAAAGGAAGAGGAGAGATGCTAAGAGGGTAAGATATTTTCATGGTGGTTCTTTAAAGAATAGGATTGAGATACAAGACATGCTTAGGTTTAAGAAGCGGGTTTCTAATCAAGTCCTTCCATGTTTCCAAAGTAAAGGAATGATAGGGTGTCTAAACCTAAGCCTAGGAAGGGAAAGGGTACTTGTTCACCAACCGAAAAGCCAACTTGTGCAAAGTGTAGCAAGAAGCACTTTGGTGATTGTTTTAACGGGACGAACAATTGTTTTGGGTGTGGTAAATGTGGGCACAAGGTTAAGGATTGCCATAATTTTAGGGGTCAATACAAGGGTAGTGGTCAATCTCAAGCATGTGGTTCAAATGAGGCTTCAAAGAAGAACCGCTTCTATACTTTCCACTCTAGGGGTGACCAAGAGACTTCTCTCGGCGTGGTAACCGATATGTTGAAAGTCTTACCTATTGATGTATATGCCTTACTTGATCCCGGTGCTACCTTATCATGTTTTACTCCTCTAGTTACTAAAAAGTTTGATATTTTTCCTGATATCTTTGATGAACCTTTTATAGTGTCTACCCCGGTGGGTGAGTCAGTTGTTACAAAAAGGGTGTATAAAAATTATCCTATAGTGTTGCCCAATAGAGTTTCTAATGTTCACCTAGTAGAACTTGATATGCTTGATTTTTATGTTAGTTTGGGAATGGATTGGTTGCATGCGCGCTTTGCCTCTATAGATTGTAGAACAATAGTGGTGAAGTTCAACATTCTAAATGAGCCAATTTTAGAGTGGAGGAGGGGAAATCTATCCCTAGAGGTTGCATCATCTATTAATTAAAAAGCATGCAAAATGATCTCCAAAGGGTGTTTACATCATATAGTAAGACACCAAGATCTATACTCCGAAATTCCTCCAATTGAGTCGGTCCCCGTAGTGAAGGAATTTACGGAGGTCTTTTCTAATGATCTTCTGGGTATTCCTCCGGAATGGAAAATTGATTTTGCTATCGACTTGTTACCGGATACTAACGCTCTTTCAATCCCTCCTTATTCGAATTGTTCCGTCCGAATTGAAAGAGTTAAAGGCTCAGCTCAAATATTTACTGGACAAGGGTTTCATTAGATCTAGTATTTCTCCATGGGGTGCTCCGGTTTTGTTTGTGAAGAAGAAGGATGGATCCCTTAGGATGTGAAAGATTACTGCAAACTCAATAAAGTCACTATTAAGTACAAGTATCCTATCCCTAGGATTGACGATTTATTTGATTAACTCCAAGGGGAAAGCTACATTTCTAAGGTTTACATGAGATGGAGGTATGAGGATATAAAAAAGACGGCATTTAGGACTAGATATGGTAACTATGAGTTCTTAGTAATGTCCTTTGATCTCACAAATGCCCCGGCAGAGTTTATGGATCGCATGAATAAGGTGCTTCGAACTTACCAAGATTCATTTGTCATTGTCTTAATTGAACACATCTTAGTAAATTCAAAAATTGAGGGTTATAACATGAACCATTTGACGGTGGTGTTGCAAGTGCATAAGGAGAATCAATTATTTGCCAAGTATAGCAAATGTGACTTTTGGTTGAGGTCGGTGGCATTTATTTTTCATAACATCTCTAGTGAGGGAGTCGAGGTTGATCCAAGGAAAACCGATGAGGTGAAAAATTTTCCTAGACCATTGAATCCAATCGACATTAGGAGTTTCTTGGGTCTAGCGGGTTATTATCGGAGGTTTGTGGATGGTTTTGCGTCAATTGAATCTACCTTCACTACTTTGACACAAAAGAGTATGAAATTTGAGTGGTCGGAGGCTTGTGAAAGGAGCTTTCATATCTTAAAAGATATGCTTACTTTAGCTCCGGTGTTGGCTTTACCAGAGGCTACAAAGGGTTTAGTTGTGTGTTGTTATGCATCCCGAGTGGGTTTAGGGTTCTGTGCTTATGCAACATGGGAAGGTGGTAGCCTATTCTTCTAGACAACTTAAGGTGCATGAGAGAAACTATCAAACTCATGACCTTTAATTAGAGGGCGTTGTATTTTCCTTGAAAATATGGAGGCATTACTTGTATGGCGTCCATGTTGATGTGTATACCGACCACCACAGTCTCCAATATGTGTTTACTCAAAAGGAGTTTAATCTTCGATAAACAAGGTGGTTCGAATTTTTGAAGTATTACGACATGAATGTACACTATCACCCAGGTAAGGCCGATGGGGTTGCGGATGCTCTATGACATATGACCATGGGTAGTTTGTCTCACATATATGAAGCAAAGAAAGACCTAGTGAGAGATGTTCATAGGTTGGCTAGATTGGGTGTGAGGTTGGAAGATTCTCTGGATGGTGGTTTCATGGTCCATCACAACTCCGAGTAGGCTTTGGTAGTCGAGGTGATGCCCACACAACACCTTGGTCAATAATTGATGGAGTTGAAGGTATCGGTTCTTATCAAGCTTAATGATTCATTCTGCTTAGGGGGAATGTTATCATGAGGAATCAAGGAAGATTGTATGTTCCCAATGTAAATTGGTTGAGGAACTGGATCCTTGAGGAAGACTATAGCTCCCGTTACTCCATTCATCTGGGTTCGACAAAAATATACCATGACCTTCAAAAATCATTTTGGTGGGAATGTTTGAAAAAGGATATAGCGGAGTTTGTTGCTAACTGCCCAAATTGCTAACAAGTGAAAGTCAAGCATCAAAATCCGGGTGGCTTGCTACCAGAAATACAAGTTCCTACTTGGAAGTGGGAAAATATCAATATAGATTTTGTAGTAGGTTTTCCTCGGACAACAAAACAATACGACTTGATATGGGTGGTTGTGGATAGGTTGACAAAGTCTACTCATTTTATTCCCTTCAAGTCTATTTATTCGGCGTAAGATTATGCAAGGATCTTCACAGATGAGATTTTGTGTCCCCATGGTATCTGTTATCCATCATATCGTATAGGGGTGCACAATTTACATCTAGGTTTTGGAGGTCATTACAAGAAGGGTTGGGTACTAAGGTGAAGTTAAGCACCGCTTTTAATACTCAAACAGATGGTCAAGTAGAGTGCACTATTCAAACCCTTGAAGATATGGTTAGGTCTTGTATTATTAATTTCAAGGGAAATTGGGACAAGCATTTGCCTTTGGTGGATTTTTCTTACAATAATAGTTTCCATTCATCCATATCCATGGCTCCTTCTGAAGCCTTTTATGGTAGGAGGTGTAGTCTTCTATTTGATGGTATGAAGTTGGTGAACCTTCGCTTCTTGGTCGCGATTAAATTTATAAGACTTTGGATAAAGTTCATATTATAATAAATTACTTTGAAATGACCTATAGTAGGCAAAAGTCATATGCCAGTCATAGGATAAGGGATTTAGAATTTGAAGAAGGTGATAAGGTGTATTTGAAAATTTCACCTATGAAAGGGGTTGTTAGATTTGTAATGAAAGGGAAGTTGAGTCCTAGTTATGTGGGTCCCTATGAAATCTTGCAAAAAGTTTGTAAGGTTTCCTATGAGTTAAGGTTGCCTAATGAATTGGCTTCGGTTCATCCGGTTTTCCATGTTTCAATGTTTAAGAAGTGTATCGTTGATCCCGAGTATATTCTTACTATTGAGGGTCTTGATGTGAAATATAACCTCTCTTATGAGGAATTTCCCATTCAAATCCATGATAGGCAAGTAAAGAAATTGAGGAATAAAGAAGTGGCTTCTGTAACGGTGTAATAAAAGAATTACCTAGTTGAGGGTGCAACATGGGAGGCCGAGGCCGACATTAAGTCCTGTTACCCTCATCTATATGATAACTAAAGTTAGTATTTCTTATGAATAATGAAAATAATTATTACAATTGAAGTTGCTTTGATTTTTAGTGATGTTTTGCAAAAGGTGCATTTTTGATGTAGTTACAGTGAATTACAGGAAATGTGCATTTTGACTTGAGAAATTTGCAATTTTTCTTATTTTGAGTCATGTTGTGAATTTTTATATGTTTAGTCTTTATAAAATGACATGTAGCATTTTGGTATATTGAATTTTGGCATTATTGACTCATAAATGCAATGATGAGCTCTTGTTGTTGTGAAAAGGATATTCCTCATGATGTAATGTCGAGTCTTATGTGTGGTAATTGAAGTTCTAAATTGCCTTTTGTAAGTGATATGTTTGATGTTTTTCTGTATTGTCTTCGGTTGGTCTACTAGTCTTGAGTCTATTCTTTCATTCTAAAGAATTTGTGTGATTCGCGGACGAATGTTCCTAAGGGGGGAATAATGTAACACTCTGAAAAATCCAAGACGTGTTTTAGATCCTAAAATAATTATCCTCAGGTCTACACACTGTTTTTGGGTCCATTTTAATGAATATAAGTCATTTAGGAAGTCTAGAAACCAAAACGTCCAAGAACATCCATAACGTTCGGAAACTAGCTCAAAGAGGTTCTAGCGTACCTTAGTCTATTTTACAACCTTTTAGAAGTCTTAAAATGATAAAAATTTGTGGAAGGGTGTCTAACATGTGTTTAAGTTGATTCATGGTCAAAATGTCTGGGTACGACTCCCCAAAGACAAACCAAGGTCCCTTGAGCAGGACTTTTGCAAGAGTAGGCAAAAGCTGTCAAAATACAAGGTCACCAACAGATGCCACAGACGGGTCGTTGGTGAATCGACGAGGCGTCGATGCCACCGTATATGGTTACTTAGCAAATATCCTGTAGATTTCATTTTGCATAGTCTCTGACCAAGACGACGGATGTGCAGCACGGAAGGGAAAAGTGGTCGTCGATTGACCCACGATTCGTCGATTCTAGTGTCGTCTTTAGTCTCTGTAATTTTCTTCACATTTAGTATTAGTTTAAATTAATTAATTAAGAGGTTTGGTAGTTATTAAGGGTATTAGGGACGCCTAAATAAGTTAATTAACCCCCCCCCCCATACAAAGACCCCAACCCCGTTTGACTAATCACAACATACAAAACAAAGCATTCTTCTTTCTCTCTCTTATAAAGAAAACCATTGAAGACCAAGCTAGGGAAGGGCTTAAGGTATTTAAAGAGACAATTTTCAACATCAATTTTCATTAATTATTAAGATATGGGATATAATTCATCTTTGAGACCTCTTTCCTCAATGGGTTCCATCAAATTGATTTTCGAAATTGAGTTTTCAAGTGGTTTTCATCCAATTTCGAAAATTTTTATGAATTGATTTGTTTATGATTTATTTAAGATATTATGAATAGATTAACATGTATGTTAATTGAATTATGATATATCTTATTTGTTTGTTCTAGTTTGTAGAATATAACCTTTTCCCCTTAACCCTAGGTTATAATCATATGAATCATATTGTATTGGTTCAATTGACATTGTTATTAGTTGAATTACTACTAGATGATGTTGCTATAATAATCATGAATGAATTATGGTGATTTATAGTCCTTTCATACTAGTTCTTATCTTAAGCTTTGATCTAGTATTGAATTGTGATGTAGTGATTATTTTTGCGATTATATCATGTTGATCATTAAATTATGATGATGTTATACCCTAATTGGATTGAATTAAGGGTTGATGGCAATACCATGATGATATATTATGAAGGATACTTGGAAGTCTTGTGATCCATATCCTTTACTTGAAGTTGTGGTTAATTGTGATTAAGTCATGAAGTTATATTGGAGTATGCCTTGTATTGTGATTTATAGGATGGCATGATGTTGAATTGAAATTCCTTCACTATAATTGTGAGATGTTGGCTTAATATGTAATGTTATAAGGATGGTGAATGATTTACCGATGTGTCTTATCATGATATGACAATTTTAAAGTGCTAACCTCACCTATATAAATTATAATGAAATGACATTACTCATGCATTTCTTATTGAGCTTAATGATGATGATGTAATACAAGGGTTAGACCCCATGACCTACAATAAGCTATGATTATTATTAAAGACAATAAAGACATTTCAAAAAGGGACTCTAGCTTAGCACCAAGTGAACAAGAGTGAGGAGTGTCCCTTACCACATAGGGAAGGTAGGATTACTAATGTACTCTTGAGATTGGAGACTACAATGCATGTAGCATAAAGAGGGTACAACCTATATCTCCTAGTTCTTGAACTATGTTGCCCCCATAGGAATACAAGCTAGTGGATCCACGTAGTTTCTATGTTAATGTTTTGGTACTACCTTGGCAAGTAGTCTGCCTTCTTTCGGTGTAGGGTTCCATGACACCGGATTCCACATTAGCTCATGTGGTCTTTGTCGGTTTGGGACAGATGTTCCGAAAAGGTAAATAAACTTAAAAATTGAACTCTAACTAAGATGATCTAAGGTGTTTAACTTAGTCTAGGTAAGGGTATGGGATTCTACCTAAACATTGCACTAGTTAGCCTTGAAAGGAGTCTTTGGAGGATGTTCTTATGTATGAAAATGCTTATAATGCTATTTGACATGTATATGATGAACTTGTATATTGTTGATACTATATGTTGATTAGTGTCACTTATGTATATATGATGGTCTATATTGTTAAAATGTGATGTTATGTACTCTTAAATGTTATGATATGTGAAGTAGGATGTCAGTCATGATTTTTGTTGGGATACTTGATTGAGTAAGGTTATGGGTCTTTGCTTGGTCATTGCCCTTATTGACTTGATAGGGGTTCATGGGTAGTTGTCTTGATTTGATAATTTTTAAATGTACTCATACTCATGCTTGTTGCTATTATGACTTCATGATAGAGTTACTTGACTATTTTTTCAATTATTGTATATTTATGTTGACTTGACTAGTTTTGATGTTGTTGGTCTTGTGATGTACATGCTTATGACTTAATAAACATGTTCTGTTGGTTGGTATGGTCTTATTGAATATACATAAAGGTTTTTAATGAAAAGTGCATATTTTATGAAATGTCTTTTTTTCTTAGCATGATTTTAAAGTATGTGTGCATATGTTCTCATACATAGTACAAGTGGTTTACTAACCCCATTTCTTCCCTTTCCCCAAAATTTTAGGTTCCGGTTAAATTGGACCTATGAATGTAATGATGTAAGCGAAGAGGCTAGTACTTGTCCTCAAAGAGGATGACAACACCGTTTACATGTAGGGGCTATTCCCGGTTATGACATTATGCTTATGTCTTAATCTCTTATGATTATGTCTATTATTGACTAAACTTTTCAAAGATATCATATGTTTGGTGTGATAGTTCCCATGCTTAGTACTTATCGTACTAAAGCATAGTGCTTACACGTTGTCCATGTAGGGTCTTGAGGATATTGAGTTGCTTTCAAGGCATAGTTTCCAAGGCTTCCAAGGAAAAAAGATAGATCAGTCCTCATAGCATCCGAGGACATCATTACTACATTGTCTTTTATGTTCTTTCTTTTTTAGACTCTTTTCATGAGGTGTGAAAGACGGTCGATATTTTCTTATCGAACACCACCCTAGGCACTTTGCAAACATCTGCAACACTCCACCTATCTCACTCATGTTTTTGACTAAGCATAGAAATATTTAAGTAGAAAACTTAAACAATGAAGAGTGAATCTCTTCCAACCTTTATTAATCTCAAATAAATACAAGGAAAGGTTTCACGAATTTCATTTAAGGCCAGAATCAATCTGCTGAGACTTAGACGAAATTTACACCATTTAATATTTCTACACATGTTAGTTACATGTGACAATTACAAATGGCAGTTACAAGCAACACATGTCCGACACTTGTCATCACAGGATTTAAACTAAGTTTCCAACAACTATATTTCTAACAGATAGAATATAATTCGAACTACATCCTTATCCAAATGAAATAACAAAATTCTAACACTAAGAATATTTTAGCCTACATTCCAAAACATAGAATATTTCAGCTTGCTTCAAAAACATAGAATATAATTAGAACTACATCCTTATCCAAACGAAATAACAAAATTCTAACACTAAGAAAATTCCATGGGAATGCCTTTGTCTTGCCATTGTCAAATCTCAATGATTTGTCTTGTTAAGCCGACACACTGCCTTGTCAACGACTCTCTACCCACACATAAGCCTTGCACGTCCAATCTGCTTGGCCAACACCCAAGCACCTTGAAACTTTGTTGCACTGTTTTGCCCCCATGCATGCCAAGAACAATGTGCAAGTCCTTGTCATGCTTGCACGCAGTTTCAAGTATTTTACGGTTCTGACAGGTTGTGACCCAAGACTATTATACTCATGATGTCATAGATGGTTTTTGAGACGTATGTAAAAGTTTTATAAAATGATTTTTGCATTACGTTTTGAAAGAAAAGTTGTAATTTCGTGTACTTTTCATCTGTATATATATATATATATACATATATATATATATGTATATATATATATATATATATATATATATATATATGCAATGAATGATGTTCAAGGGATTGTGCAAGACCTTCGAGAGGTCAAGTACGTCGTATTGCAATTCGAGATTACCATATCTTCTAGGGTATACTCTCGGGTCGTATTATTTTTTATTTCGGTAATTAAAATAAATGAATTAAACACTAGTTTTAGGGCATAAAACTACATATACTAATGATATAAACCTATTAATAACAACCTCACTTAATAAACAATTAAAACTAAATTACTCAAATACCCCATTCTAAGGAAGCCCGCATAGAGACCTCGTCCACCTTCGCGGTGCATGAAGGTGTTTCACGCCAACTTTTATGACCCGTGGTCCTCTAGGAAGTGTCCAACATGGCCTTGATAAGATCCATGAAGCTAAGGCTCCTTCACAAGCCGCGAAAAAGACCGCAAGTTGTGAAATGGTTCGTGAAAGTTGTGGCATTGGCTAGGCCATAGTGCCTTGCCTCAATTGTAACCTAGGCATCTTCACGACCACCTTGACGATCCATGGTCAAGAACAATGGAGGAGAAGTGGCTCATGGATTCTTGAGGGAGTGTTGATACAAGGTTGGAAGCCTTGGACTTTGGCTAAGGCCCTTCCTCCCTTCGCTTCGCACAAACCCAAGCACCTTTAACAATCATCAAAAGGGTTCTTTCCACTTTAAGTCCAACACATGACTTGACTTTAACTCACTAATCTCATTCAAACAAGCCATGAAACAACACTACACCAAATAGACAAATAAACACATTATACTAGTCTCCAAATGTCATGGTCTTCCCTTCACGTTCAATGTCACAACTCTCAAAACAAGACTTTCTATGTCAGAACTCAACATTTTCATAATATACTAAGTCATCCAACACATGTGAAGCTCTAGATCAGCCTATTTTTTTTAGGGTTGTAACATCCACGTTCATTAGTAAGAGTCCACAAAGAATACACATCCTATAGTATAGGAGTTTTTATTGGTCTTCACTTGTATCAAAAACATTTATCTTACAATTGTTAAATTATAATCTATTTGATCTTTTCCATTCTTAATTTTTATGGTATCAGAGCTCTTCTAAACTCCAACAAGTTTTGATAAATTTATTCATCGCTTCAAATTTTTTAATAATTCATCTGTCATGGTGACTCCAAGAACTTCTGTCATTGATGTTGATAACACCACCCACCTAGTTCGATTTAATCCATGCTCCCAGCTACCCATAAATCTTATGATTCCATGCAATTTATTTATTTTGAAGGCTCAGGTTAAATCTCTCATTTTAGACCACGACCTGCACAGTTATCTTTATGGAACCATGACAATGTCGTCCAAGACTGTCCTCGAGAATGCTTCAGAGGTAACCAACCCTATATATGAAATCTTTTTTCAATAGGACCAACTGATTCGCAAAGCCTTGATAGCATCAGTCGACAAAACCATCACCATTGTAGTGATAAAAACTTCCACCTCCAAGCAAGCATAGGGCACACTACATCACTTATATGCCAACAAAACTCATACACGAATTTTCAGTCTTCGAAAATCCTTAACCACAGTTTCAAAAAATTCTCGTGGTATGACTACATATCTATCAAATATGAGGAATGTTGCGCAAGAACATGCAATTACCTGTAGGAGAAACTATTACACATGATGAACTTGCTCCAAGAATACTCAGTTCCTTAGGACCTGAGCATGATTGAATTTTCGCTGCTATTGAATCAATAAATGCACATATTTCGTATGAAGACCTGTACAACAATCTTCTGAACAGAGAGCTCATTCTTCAACATAGAGAGCCTTGTCAAGAAGAGTCATCCATAACTACTGCTATGTCTTAATGGTCTTCCCTATCAAATTCTACACCGCAAATTTCCAAACATCAACATGCATCCCCCACAAATTCAAATTGGCGGACCTACACCCTCTCAACCACATCGTTCAATTTGGGAGTTATGTGGTCATATTTGACATATTGCCAATGTATGTCGTTTCCTCTCCCATAACCACTTAGAATCCAAGTTAAACTACGCTTTGATGCCTTGTTTATTGATTCTAGAGCATCAAATCATGTGACCACATACTAACAACAACCTGACAGGTCGGAAGACCACAGGGACTAAGAAAATCATTGTGGGTAATTGTATCAAAATTCCTGTCACTCTCACTGGGAATTTTAAGTTAGATGCTACCAAATAAAAAATTCACCTTTCTAATACCCCTTTGCCCCGGCTATTAAACGTAATAGTAAATTTGTGTCTATATTCTATCAAGAAAACCTAACATCCATGGATGTTTTTCTGTCTTATTTCTTGTGAAGGATTCGAGCACGAGAGCAGGTTTATCACGCGGTAAAAATAGAGATGAACTTTATTAATGGCCCTTTCGAGGAGGTCAACGCAATCTGAACTACCAAACAACCAAGACGGAATCTCAAGAATCTTGACATGGACGATAATGACATCAAAATAAAAGAGTACTGAAAACTCTTTTACATAAGTTGTCAATTATTGTTTCCCATTTTGAAAAGGTTGATCAATTCAATTCTTCCACTTCTAATAAAAGTCATACACTACCTTTTTCTCATAATACTTTACAGAACACAAATCCTTTGAAAATTATTTTTAGTGATATCTGGGGACCCTCACCACTTCTATCGATTGATAAAAAATTATATCATGTTATTTTTGTTGATCAGCTTACGAAATCTATTTGGATCTATACGGTTAAAAACAAAAGTGATGTTAAAACAACTTTTTTCAATATTTAAACCCCTTGCTGAAAATTATTTTCATACAAAAATTCGCTCGGTGTATAGAGATGGTGATGGAAAATTTGAAGGCCTCAAGCCATTCCTTCTTTCCAACAGATTGAGCACCTTGTATCTCCACCATATACAGCACAACAAGTATCCATGGCTGAATGTAGACACCACCACATTATTGAACAACCAAAACCATTTTACATCAAGCCTCCATGTCTCCAATATTTGGGTCGTTTGCTTGTCAACAAGTCACATTCTTGATTAACGGATTTCCTAGCCCTACTCTTTGTAAAGATTCTCCAGACCAATAGTTGTTTGGTGAGATTCCCAGTTAACAATTTATTCGGACCTTTGGCTTCCTTTATTAAACATGGTATAGGCCGTATATGAAAAAAAATAGATCCACGATCTACTCCTTGTGTTTACCTAGGATATTCTAATGTCTACCACACTCATAAGTTGTTATGATCATGTATCAAAGAATATACATTTTTCGTGATGTTAACTTCTATAAAATAATATTCCCTTTATGATATATTTTCCTCCACTAAAAAATTTATTTGTACTTTATAATGGGATATTCTTCAAATCGAACCTCCTGCCTCCACTCCTGCACATGTTTCATTAATAAATCATGAGATTCCACCGCTAATCCAGGTTGCTAGACGATTGCAGAAGGCTTCTTTTGTGAATCCATCTTCAACTCCATATCTTGAGGTACTGGCACCTTCCACTTGTGTCTTAACTCCTCCATGTAACACCTTGTTCATCCAGGCTCTTCTATTCCCCCTCCTCATTAATCTCCACCCCAACTCCAATATATATTTCGAAATCGAAAAGCACAAAGTTCACCCGCAGCACCTCTTTTAGCTAATGTAGATTCAGTCCCAACCAAGGTTAAATACATACCTCCTAACCCATTTTCGAGTATCAATCCATTATCTACCACAAGAATCACGCCTACCCAACCACCCACTGTTCATAGCCCTATCACTTGTTCTCCGAAGAACATCACTAACCCCAAAGAATGAATTTGATTATCTTGTCCTTACCTCTACTGAATTGCTTCCCACCACTTATAATTTAGCCCCAAAGAGTAAATACTGGACAAAAGATATGAAACTTGATTTTATTCCTTAATGACCAATCTGGCTTGGGAGCTCGTACCAGTATCCACTTCACACAATGTGGTTGACTGCAAATGGCTTTATCATATCAAAACAAAATCGGATGGATGTGTGGATAGGTATGAAGCTAGGTTGGTTGCAAATGGTTTTACTCAATTTCCAGTTGTAGATTATCACTCAACCTTCAACCCTATTGTTAAACCTTTTATTGTTCGATTGGTTTTATCTCTTATAGATCAATATAATTGCCCCTTACACTAATTGACATGAATAAGGCATATATTAACGGTCACGTTATTTAAGACGTCTATATTCGCCAACCTCCTAGGTACGCTCATCTAGATATTCGTCATTATTTGTTCAAACTAAAGAAGGACATTTATGGCTGAAGCACGCTCCTCGCGCTATGTATTCTGAGTTAAAATGGTTCCTCATTCAAAAGGCATTTGAAAACTCTAGCTCTTATTCCTCCCTTCTTATTAGCCATTAAAGTGGAACACTGGTTTACTTTCTTGTATACACTGATGACATTGTTATTACTTGTTCCAAGATGTTATTTAACAAGCTATTAGGGTACTTTGTTCCCCCTTTTCTCCCAAAGATCTTGGACAACAACACTACTTCTTAGGTGTTGAGGTCCTTTGCACACAAGGTGGAATTATTCTTTATCAATCTAAGTATGGTTTTGATATTGTCGCTTCCTATAATATGTCTAAATGTAAACGTGTTCACACACCCATGAATTCCTCTAGTTTTCTTTACTTTAAGGATGGTACACCTTTCGTGGATGTCACCTTGTATCGTGATACTGTTAGTAAGCTTCAATACTTGTCATTTCCAAGACAAGACATAAGTTTTGTTGTCAATAAGTTGTCTCAATAAATGCATGCTCCTACACAAACACGTCGGTCTTCTATTAAACTACTTATGCTCTATCTCAAACATACCAGGAATTACGGGTTAAAAATAACGAGCAATACATCACCTGGGCTGTTTGTGTATTCTGATGTGGATTGGGCAGGTGACATCAATGATAGGACTTCTACTTTTTGAAATTTTTTTTATTTTGGTCAAAATACCATAAGTTGGTTCTGCAAGAAGCAACTTAGTGTAACTCATTCTTCTCCTGAAACAGAGTACTATGTTGTCGCTTTTGCTCATACTAAAGTTAATTGGGTTCCAAAAATTCTTGCAGAATTACATGTCCATCTGCCATAGCCACCATTAATCTATTTTTATAATGTTTGTCCCACTTAACTATGTCAAATCCTCTCTTGCATAGCAGGATGAAGCACATCTAAGTTTATTTTCACTATGTTAGAGATAAAGTGCAGAGGAAGCAGGTGTGAGTTAAACATCTACATTTTGCTGATCAGCTTTCAAACACACTTACAAAGCCTTAGTCTCGTCTGCTATTTCACAAACATCTACGCAAGTTTAAGGTAGTACTTGTTAGTTAGTTATTTACTTCTTATAGGTTTAGTACTACACGATCATTATTAAGAGTACATTATAAATACACCTACAATAGTATATGAGTTGTTGTTGGTCTTCACTTTTATTTAAAAATTTTGTCTACGCATGGTTAAATTATAATAGATTTTCATCTTTTCTACCTTGAATCTTTAAAGGTATCCCACGATATTTGATCCTTTTAAAAGCAAGGGAATAAAATTCCCAAGGACATTCAACACCTGATGTTTCTATACTTATTGGAATTCAATATTGATCCTACTCTAGCCACCTTGGGTTGGAAGCATATTAAGCTGTTATTTTGGAATATTGAAATGGTTACAAGTATATATCTGAAGTCTACACATAGCTATCTCTCTTTTACATTCATTTTAGTATTTGGATACAAGGTCTCACAACGAATTTTATGTGCTCTTTCTTATTACACACTGATACACCTAGAAAAACAATATTTGCTAAAAGTAGAAAAGAATGTAAGAAGGTTAATGCAATAAGTATATCAATATTTAGGCACTTCATGTTTCTTTTTTTTATAGACACAATTAACGGTTCGTTGAAGGTTAAGGCAACCCAAGTAATTTGATCCATTCAAAAGGAAAGGGAATCATGTCTTCAGGAATTACTTAAACTATAAACAGACTTTTTTAATCTTCAAAGGAATTTATGGAGATTTGTTAATCAATAAATCTTTAAGATCCTCCTTGATTTTCTTGATTTACAATATCTTCTTTAATATAAAATTCTTCATGTAAGGTCAATATCAATTTATAATCCTTAAGGCCTTATTCTGTTGATATTTTCGTTTTTAGCATTCTTCCTAGATATTTTGTCAACGAGCTATGTGTTGATAGATATTTAAGCATCGGATATTCGGTTTCTTCCTAGGTTTTTCTAAGTAGCTTGCCATTAAGTAGTGTGGTCCTGCACATAGATCATCAAAATAAACACTGACAATTTCCCTCTTTTTGATGAAGAGAATTTATCATTTATAGTCAACTTTTCGTTTTTGAAGAGATTTTAGTTTTCTCAACCTATGCTTATTAATTTGTGAATTGACAAGATAAGTTGAGTATAAAGCATAGTTATCTCCCCTAAGTTAGTTGTTGGTTGTTTTTCTGCAATTCTTTCCTTTTGACATACCAAAAGTGAAAAACAAAACAGATATAGCACTAGTTAAATGTGTAAACCTAGAAATGAGTGACACATGTAAATAGAAGAAGTTCACAACAGACCAAAAACATAATATCACACTAGTTTGTAACATATTATTTCAAAAATATTACAAAATAAACTATATAAATTGATCAAAACAACCATTAGTAACAATTTCCACGAAATTACAAAAAAATAAGAGAGATTGTTCACAAGGACAAAGGCAGTCTTCAAGGTGGAAACTTGATAGGAAATAAATGTAGGAACACCTCTGGTGCTTTATTGAGCAGTATTTGCTACTTTGATAGTCTCCTTGATGATATGACCTAGCTTTAGATGAATCTTCGTCAGATCCACACGTGAGTCTTTTGGAGTGTCCCTTACTCTTTCCATAGTCTCTTTGAGGTTGTCCATCTAAAAGATAGATCGCTACTAGAAATTAGGCCTACGACAACGGATAATTTAGCAACGCTTCCTAAACAATTACCATAGAGGCTCTATTGCAAGAGTTTGAGTTGTTGCGAAAATGATTGAGTATTATTGCTACTACTAGCTAATAAATCTGTTGTCATAGTGTGAAAATTGTTGCAGTAGAACTATATAACGCAATGTTTACGAGAACCGTTGCAATGAAGTAATCTATGGCAACATTTACTGCAAATTTATTTCTATTTGAACGGTTATTAAATACCTCCATAATTTCCCCCCTCTTGTTTTTTCAGATCCCACTAAAAGCTTTTATTTTTATTTTATTTTTAATTAATTTTCTAAATACAAATTATTTTATACTTTATTTGATATGATACAAACAAGGAAAGCATTAGTTAGCTCATTTTCCTTCTCTTCAAAAAGAAGAACAGGGAAGTTGTCACTCTCCTTCTCTTTGACCTAATTTTTCATCAGATCAATCGAACAAGAACAACAAAGAAGTTGTAGTGGTGCTTTGCTTGGGATATTAATATTGTGGTAACTTCTTCATATATGTCAAACTAGGGCAAATATAAACATGAATCTAAACCCATTTCTCTCTTCAAACATCTTGGGAAATCTAACGAAATGGAGGCTTGCATGTTTTGTTGTAAAATCTGAGAAATGTAAAGGTTTTCTTCTTCAACAGTTGGAGGTTCTCTTCTTTAATCTTCCAGGTTATAGCTTAAGAAACTACAAGTTTGAGCTTTTGAGATTTTCTTCTTGAAATTCTTCTTTTATTTTTCTATTATGGTGTGGTTAATGTATTTGATGTATTTCTCGGATTGTGGGGTTTTTTCCATTAAATTATAGATACTGTGGGTTTAATGTTTTGTTTGATTTAGGGTGATATTGACTGCTCTAAACCATATTTAACTTGACATTGATGTTGTACTTCTTGTCCATAAGTTATTCAATTAGATTTGAATATCCTTGTATTGGTGACGTCTTCATTGATTTCACCCCTCACTTGAGTAGGATGTAAAAAAATCACTTCAATTATTGTTGAAGATTTACACTAGAACAGCACGACACAAGCGATAAATTAACATGAAAATGGAATAAACTAAAATTTGCAAGTGGTTGGTACAAAACATTGCTACTAGTTCGAAAAGTGATTCCCTCTGCCAATTATCACTATAAAAATAACTGCACCATCTACTCCTGCCAGCACTTCTTGCCTTTGGCTGAGTCAGGCATGGTCACTTGAACAATAACATTGGCATTAAGTTGTAAGTGTTTCCCTTTTTTTCCGCATTTCTCAATTGGATTCTTCGTGATTTATCGATGTATATAAGTTGTGTGAAGTTTCGTGCCTGGATAATATCTTGGATATAATCATCATACTATTGAGTTTCCTTTTTTCTCCTTTACTGATTTCTTCTAATTTTTTTAGGTATCTCTTCTTTATGCACCATTAAATTATCAAAAGTGTTATTGTTTCACATTATTTTAGATCTATTTCATATTGTAATAGAATGTAGCCTGTGTTGTAAATTTTCTATAGTTGATCCTTCATTAATTTCATCTTGAAATGGACTTGTATATGCTCTTAAATTATAAAATAATAATTCACATGATTATATTGCTCTTGATTCTCCAATTTGGTACTTCCAGTTTGTCCAAATTGAGAAATTTCCTCCCCTATGATGGTAACTCTTGAAATGTATTATATTACTGTCTTCCTTCCACCTCAAATGCATGATTAACTAGATAGTATGCTTATGAAGTCCCTTCCCTAATTATGTGCTCAATGTTTATTTTTGCATCTTTCATGAGAGCTAGCGTGTCTTCCACAATAACCCTAATATTCCGATGTATCTCTCATTTTTCGTGTGGTATATTTTTCAGATTTTTCTTTTTCTTGTGCATAGATTAAGCGACATTCTTAATATCTTAGGCAATAAGCATAGGAACTCTTGCCTAAGTTACCTTTACTTTGACCATCTATGTTACACACTATGTTATTTGCATTTGGGTTTTCCAATGATCCTTGTAATACTCTAAGAATTATACCATATCTCACCAATTTGTGGGAAATCATTTAAAACTTGAAAAAATTGTCATTGCAAATTGCCACACAGTTAGAGTAACCTCATAAACAACTCCTTTATCTTTCATGTTTCCAATGTCTATTGATATTTCTTCTACTTAACATTCCCCACAGTATTATTGCAGGCATAACTTTCATACTATGTTGAAGCGTATGCCCTATCAGTTTTGCGCACCATGTTACTAGCACTTGATTTAGTCTTAGTCCTTTTAAGCTTAAACCTCCAAATTGACAAACATAGACACATCATTTCCTTAATTTTTATGATTGTTGTAGGCCTATAGAATTAGTTAAAAGTAAAACATCTAAAAATCACTTATGAATAATGTTCTGCCTCGATTTCTTATACAAAAATTAGTATGGATTTTTTTTGAAAAAGTACTGAACATTGTTGATAGATGTTGCATCAAAATTGAATAATGTTTCCCACTCAATCTATTTTTTAAATCTAATTTACTTTTCTTTCTATCAGGATATTGATACAGACATTATATAAAGACATTTCTAATCTCTTCAACAAGCAGAAGACCATATGTTGTCACCATCTTTTCTTGTACCTATTTTTCAACAAGGAGAACATAATTTCAGGGCAGCTAGCGGAATTCTATAGGGATTGGAATCTTATGGTGAGTTCTTCTTGTCTTTAATTTTAGGGAAAAGTTAAACCATTTTCTTTCATCAATCATAAAACCAATTGTCTCTACAAACTGTTGTGAAATCGAAGGAAATGGAGGGATGAAGGTTTGCTTGTGAAATATGAGAAATCTTTATGTTCTTTTTTTCAACAGCTAAAGGTTCTTTTCTTACATTGTTGAGGTAATAGCCGAAGAAACTTCACGCTTGAGCTGCCGAGGTTTTCTTCTTGAATCTCTTCCTTTTCCATTAATTGTTGAGGTGTAGTTAGTGTATTTGATGTATTTTTTATATAGAATGTGGGGTTTTCCCATCAAAATTTAGCTATTGTGGGTTTAAAGAAGTGCTAAATAGATTCTTAACTAAGGTACTAGTAGTTTCTGTAAAGGAAATAACTAAGAAAGCTACAAAAAGTTTGTAAAAGTATCCATGTTAATATTTTTTAAAATAGTGCACTTGTTTCTTTTAATTATCACTTCATAAAATTGTCGAAGCACGTTGGAGGAAAATGTATAATGTTTAAACTTTTGATGATGAAGTTTCGGTGAAGTCCCTCGGAGGATAACTCTTTCATTGTGATAATAGTTTCCATTGTTTTAAGCTAACGCCACTGGCTAGGTTTAAGACAATGCCAGTGGCTATGCAATTATTAAAACTATTTTTTAGTAGATCTCTTGTTTTTACTCATTATGTAATACTATATTATAGACAAGATCTGAATATTTTTGTGCATACTTAATATGCATACCCTAAACTTTTTTCAATCTTTTAATATATTTATGTGTTGAGGTCATCATCAAATTTTTTTATATATTAAGACTATTTATTTTCCAATAATATTGTGATAGCTTATTTCTGATCTTTTGTAGAAGAAACAAATGAATAAATTGAAGACAAAGGAGTGAAGACTTAATGAAAAGAGTATTCATTGATTTTTCTAGAGATCTTTAACATTTTACTAATACCATATCTCTTCATTAAAAAAAATCTTGTAAATTTATGCATGCCAAGTTTTGAATCGTCAAACAACATTTTATATATAGAGTTAATAACACCTCTTGGAAAAATTTTACTATGATTATGTTTGTGAATACTTCTTATCCTGATTTATTCAAATTATGGAGTATTATTTTCAATATATAAACAATTATATTTTTGTTTCATTGTACAGCTGCAATAGCCTAAGCAAGGCCATTGTACTTAATCAAAAAATCATAGCCCACGAAATCTGTTGCAATAGTCTATATATTACTGTTGCAATAGTATGAAAAAGTTGTTGCATAAAACATATTCCAGTGGATTTAAGTCTTCCCAATTGATAAAAGCACCGTTGCAATAAAGTGTCTTACTGCAATGGATGAAAAATCGTTACAATAGGTACACCTGCTTCAATGGTTTTAGAACCATTGAAAGACTGCTGCAATAGATCTATTGCCACACGATCAAATGGAACGGATGTTGAACCATTGCAATAGATCTATTCCAACAATTTTACTATATATTGCAACAGTTTTATTTGTGTTGTGAAGATTATAGTCTAGTAGTAAGAGGCTTGAAGATGATCTTTAAGAGTTCTAACTTACTGTGCACCTCAAAGACATTAAAAATAATGTCTTCTAACATTTTTTATTCAAAAGAGAGGGATGGAGGATGATTTAACGAGAAGGTTATTCTAGGTATGTCCTTAGAAAGTAGCACCAACGAAATTCAAATCAAATTTAAAGACCTAAGAGTTTGTAGAATGAGTGTACCCGATGCTATCAAACGCGCTAGAGTATAACATCGTTTATTGATGTGTCGTGGTTTGACGGTACTTTCAATGCTTTTTCCTTAAGTTTAGTGTGTGTCGAAGGACTATTTATACTAGTTTTCATTTATTTTTCTCTTTGTTTGTAGGAAAACTGTACAGAAGTAAAACACGGAAGAACTATGGTTAGATTGCAGAAGTGATGACCTACGGAGCCATCGATGGTTCGTCGACCCCTCGACGGTTCGTAGGTGGCAATCGTCCTCTGAAAAAATATACTACTGACGGAAGATCGGTGAATTATTACCAAGTGTGGAGCTACAAAATCTATCGATGGACCATCATATCCACGATGGATCGTCCTGCACATCCGTATTGATAATAGAGAGTAGCCCCAGTACCCGTATTGAAATGATTCTAAGTGTGGAGTAATAGAAGCCATCGATGGACTGTCGTTCACTCAATGAACCATCATCCTTGTCCGTCGATAGTAACAGTGAGTTGGAGAAGAAGGTAGTTGAAAAAGAATCTAACTGTTGAACGACGGGAGGTCATGACGGTTCGTCATGTCCTTGACGGTCGATCGGTCTGGTCGTCGACTCAGACGCATTTTTCGGAAGATTTTCCTTAAGTAGATTTCCTTTTTACATTAGGAGTTCTTTATTATAAATGCTGGTAAAAACCTCGTTTTTGAGGTTAGACTTTTTGTTATTTTTCTGATTTGTAATATTTACTGTTGAACATTAGGTTTTGAAAAATCTCTATTTTTCCGAAATCATTTATTGCATTATTTTCTCGAATTCAAGTTATTTTCTGGATTTCCTTCAGTCTCATCAAAATAAGTATATGAATTCTTGTCTAATCAATATGAATTGTGTAATTATGAACATGGGTAACTATATCCATAACTAGGGTTGTGGGAACCATGAGCAAATAACAAGGTAAAAACTAGCTAAAATAATAAAAATCTAGAATAGTGTCTTGCATGTATTGATAATTTTTTTGTTTAGAAGTCTTTTTAATGAGTGCATGTGTTGGAACTCTCCTTGTTGCTACTTGCTGGACCAAGGAGGTAGATAATAATAAATGAACTATCAATGTAGATTTAATATGAACTATCTAATAGGCTTGTGTTTATTGGTGCGAAGTAACAACTAAGCCATACATCGATTATGATGCTTAATATGAGGTAAAGGAAAGGTTTAGTAAAGCATACACACGTAGACGGACCTAGGCACGGAGTAAAATTCCATAGTTGTCGGACCAAGGAATTAGGGATACATAACCTACCACTTTGCATACAATATACTAGGAAAGCATTTTTATTGTTAGAATTACTGCGTTATCAACATGTGGGGAACATTTATGCCCTAAGTTATTCTCGTCACTTGATAAATCCCAAATATTCATACTTGCTACTTGTTTACTTCGAAATATTTAATTCCTTTTGTTATTTAAAACCCCAAATTTATTAGCTGTTTATTGAAAGGACTTTATTAAATAGACGTAATTGTAGGTTAAAATTAATTCTAAATCTTTTTCCTCGTGCGATCGACCCCAACCTCATAGTTGGGTTCTTCACTTGATACGACCGTTTATACTTTCTTTCGAGAAGTAAATTTGAGCGTATCAATTTTTGTCGCCTCTGGGGAAAGTGACTTTAAGATTAACGTCAAGAACTTTACCGAAGTTTAGTCAACAATATCCTAATTTTTCTTTTTCTCCTTGTTTTTGTCTCTTGCAAGTCTAGCTTTAGTGTATGCCAAGTACACGGAGTCGAGGAGAACCAATACTTCTACTTGATCTAGAACTAAACCATACACTTCGAAGAATGAATATTCAAAACAATCCTTCTTATATTGATGATGAGATCAACCCTCAATTTCTACAGTGAGTTGATGCTCATAATCGAGTGGTTGTTGATAACCCTAGTGAAGATAATCCGAGGAGGCAACCTCCCGCCCCACGCCCTCAAGAGTAATATAGGGGAAAGGTTAACATCAATGACTCTAATGGGCCACTTGTCCTACCTCCTTTACCAAAGGGTCATACATTTGTGGTAACTAGTAGTCTGATGAAAATGCTCACAACTAGAGGTTTGTTTTCAGGACTATCTTCTGAGGACCCACATGCTCACATCGCCAAAGTGAGGTCAGTGTGTAAGAGTTGTGTGGGGAGGCCTAATTTCAACATGGACGTCATTGGGTTATGAGTGTTCTCTCTCTCACTGACGGGAGAGGTTACTATATGGTTTACCAAGCTCCCCTATAACTTAATTTATACTTGGAATCAATTAAGAGATGTGTTCTTAGCACGTTACTACCCAGTGTCTACGAAGCTAAACCACAAAGATATGGTGAACACCTTTGTGTCACTACCGGGAGAATCAATCAGTAGTTCTTGGGATAGGTTCACCTCGTTCTGGAGAAATGTCCCCAATCATCGCACTGAAAGTGTTATTCTCTCGGGGACATGATAATAATAATAAAGCAGTACTTGATATGATAGCGGGTGTTACTTATGGGAGTGTCCATCTGCTTAGATCGCGTAGAAGTTAGAGAAAATCTCCCAAAATAATAATGCTTGGAGCACTAGTAAGTCAGATATTGGGAGAAACACCTTTGAAGTGCAATCCGCACACAATCCAGCCACAGATGAGATTCGTGAAGAAATTGTTCAAATGAGAATTGATCTTGGGTTAGTGTTGAAACACGTCACTAGGGGTGCAGAAAAGTAAATGCAGTGAACTACTTGTCTAAACCACCACCACCGACTTATGATTATTACTATGAGGATAACTCTTATGCGGTAAATGAGCAGACGGGGAGTTTCCGACCAAACGTCCAAGTCTCAAAATCAGGAGAATCGGTGCCAATGTCAAGGAAATAAAGGTCGGAACTATGGTAATTGCAACTGAGAAGGTCATTATGTCCGAGGTAGGAATTACAACCACGACAACAATTTCAACCGGGGTAACTATGGTAATATAAATGATACGAGTTGTCCCTATGTTCCACCTCAAAATCGTGAAGTTGCTCCTAGGGATGGTGGAGGTAGTATGGAGCTAGTTGAGGATATGTTGCAGAAAATGATGAGGAGGTTTGATGCTAGTTATGATCACACTAAAGAGTTGAGGAGTGACTTAGCGAGTACTGGGAAATAATTTGATGCACATGCAATCTTTATCAAGCATCTTGAGTTGCAAATGGCCCAACTGTGTTCGACTGTGAACCCATGAAAACTGGGAACTCTTCATAGAAATGTTGTCCACAATCTGAAAAATGATGGACATTGTATGCCTGTCACAACTCTAGTTCATAAGCAAACCATTGATCCACCGATGTCGTCTGGTGTAGAAAATGTGATAAGAGGTGCTGACGAGGTAGTGTAGGTTAGTGGTGAGTTAGCAGACGAAACGGGGAAAGTAGCTGAGGTACCCCAAAAGGTTACCCAAATGCCTAGACCACCACCTCCATTCCCATAGAGGTTAGTGAAAAAGACCGAGGATGGTAAATACCGGCGTTTTAGCACTATGCTCAAACAACATTCCATAATTCCCTTTGATAGAAGCTCTTGAACAAATGCCCGGTTATGCAAAGTTCATGAAAGATATGGTCACTTAGAAAAGATCGGTCAGTTTTGAGTCTAAAGTGCAAAAGAAAGAAGATCCGAGTGCCTTTACTATTCCATGTACAATCGGGTTATTACACTTTGCGAAAGCATTATGTGATCTTGGGGCAAGCATAAATCTCATGCTTCTCTCTATTTACAAGATGTGGGAATTGGGTGACCCAAAGCCCACTGCGATGCGGCTACCGATGGCCCATCAAACGGTGAAGAGGCCTATTGGGATACTCCACTATGTGTTAGTAAAGTTGGAGTCAATCATATTTTTGGCCGATTTTGTGATTCTGGATTATGAGGTTGATTTAGAGGTGCCTATTATTCTTGAGAGGCCATTCCTTGCTACGAGTAGAGCCTTGTTTTATATGGAGAAAGGGCAAATGAAATTTCAGTTGAACAATAAAGAAGTGACATTCAACATTTGTAGGTCCATGAGGCAGAGGGGTGAGATCAAATCGGTATTTGCCATATCTTACAGGGTTGAAAAGTCATCTGAGGTTCAAATAGAATAGCGTATGGGTGTAGAAGAACTAGCGGAAGTGATCGTTAATTTTGATAGTGATTGCATCGAGTATGGGTCATTGGTTGCGGCACATGATTGAGGTGATGTGCGGTTTAAACCAAAGAACTTGGAGTTATATAGGAAGCATCGCGAATCTCCCCTCGCAAAACAATCTATAGAGGAGGCTCCAAAAGTAGAACTTAAGGCTCTACCACCTCATCTGAGGTATCTTTCTTGGGAAAAGGTGAAACTTTACCTGTAATTATTGCATCAGACTTGAATGTGCATAAAGTTGAGAGTTTGGTGCAGGTGTTAAAAAGGTTCAAAAGAGCTATTGGTAGGACTATTGCGGATATGATTGGGATCCCTCCCGGAATTTGTTCACATAAAATCCAACTCATGACCGATCATAAGCCAAGTATTGAGCACCAGAGACGTTTAAATCCACCTATACAAGAGGTGGTGAAGAAAGAAATTATTAAGTGGTTGGATGTTTGAGTAATATATCCGATCGCTGACTGTAGTTGGGTATGCCTTATTCAGTGTGTACCTATGAAAGGCGGAACGACTGTGGTCTCCAATGAGAAAAATGAGCTTGCCCCGATGAGACCGGTGACAGGATGGAGGGTGTGTATGGATTACCGGAAATTAAATGCATGGACCGCGAAGGACCATTTTCCTATGCCCTTCATGGATCAGATGTTGGATAGACTTGCAGGAAAGGGGTGGTACTGTTTCTTGATGGTTATTCTAGTTATAATAAGATTTCTATTGCACAAGAAGATCAAGAGAAAACTACTTTTACTTGTCCTTATGGAACCTTAACATTCAAGAGAATGTTGTTTGGGTTATGTAATGCATCGGCCACGTTTAAGAGACTTATGATGTCGATATTCCCCGAAATGGTGGAGGAAACTATTGAGGTATTTATGGATTATTTTTCAGTTGTTGATGACTCTTTTGAGCGGTGTTTGAGTCATTTGTTTGAGGTTCATAAGAGGTTTGAAGCTGCAACCTTTTGCTAAATTTGGAAAAATGTCACTTCATGGTGAAAGAAGGTATTGTATTGTGTCATCAAATTTCTGAGAAGGGTATAGAGGTTGATCGAGCGAAATTTGAGGTGATAGAGAGACTTCCTCCACCCATCTGTGTAAAAGGTATGAGAAGTTTTCATGGGCATGCAGGCTTTTACTGGAGGTTTATCAAAGATTTTTTAAATATTGCACATACTTTGTACAAGTTTCTTGAGAAAGAGTGTAAGTTTCATTTTGATGAATCCTATCTTAAGGCATTTGGTGAGTTAAAGGAAAAGTTGGTGTCTACACCTATCCTCATTTCTCCGGATTGGAGCAAGCCATTTGAGGTGATGTGTAATGAGAGTGGGGTCATTCTTGGTGTGGTATTAGGACAAAGAAGGGACAAAATCCTTCATTCCATTTACTATGCTAGTAAATACCTTAATGAAGAGCAAAAGTACTACACCGTGACTGAACAAGAGCTCCTTGCAGTAGTCTTTTCTTTAGAGAAATTTTTCTCCTATTTGCTTGGAAAGAGGGTTGTAGTGTATACTGATCATTCTGCTTTGAGATATTTGATGGCAAAGAACGATGAGAAATCGAGGTTTATTCGTTGGGTAATACTATTGCAAGAATTTGATTTTGAGGTGAAAGATAGAAAAGGGACCGAAAATCAAGTTGCTAATCACTTGTCCCGATTAGAAGGTGAAGCAATGATGGAGTGAGGTGAAAAGTCTTAAATTGATTATACTTTCCCTGATGAGCATGTACTGACTTCCTCCCAAGACTTGGTTCCATCATTCTCTAATTTTACGAATTATCTGGCAAGTGATATCCTCCCACTGGACTTGTCCTTTCATCAAAGGAAAAAGTTCATGCATGATGTGAAAAATTCTTTTGGGATGAGCCATACTTATATAGGAGTTTTGCGGATGGGGTTATTCGTTATTGTGTGTGCAAGTTGAGATGTTAAGGGTTTTGGAGGCATGTCTTTCTTCTCCTGTAGGTGGGCATCATAGTGGTATCCGTACTGCTCACAAGATCTTGCAATGTTACTACTATTGTCGAACCACCTACCAAGATGCTCATGAGTTCTCTAAGGCATGTGATAGATGCAAAAGAGATGGTGGCATTTTGATATAGAAAGAGCTCCCTTTAAATCCCTTTCTTTTGATTGAATTGTTTGATGTGTCGGTCATGGACTTTATGGGACCTTTTGTGAGTTCTCATTGCATGAAATACATTCTTGTGGCAATTGATTATGTGTCAAAATGGGTAGAAGCTATCGCACTTGCGAATAATGAAGGGAAGAGTGTCTCCGCGTTCTTGAAAAAGAACATATTTTCTAGATTTGGCACCCCAAGGACTATTATCAGTGATGGGGGATCCCACTTTTGCAACAAGCTGTCTAAGGGATTATTGGAAAGATATGGGGTTCGCCATAATGTGGCCACTCATTACCATCCTTAAACTAGTGGGCAAGCTGAGGTGTCAAACAGGGAGATTAAGCAGATTTTGGCAAAAACGGTGAATGCTAGTAGAACGGATTTGTCAAGGAGGCTTGATGATGCTCTTTGGGCCTACTGGACAACATACAAGACTCCCATAGGTATGTCCCCTTACAAACTTGTATATGGGAAGACTTGTCACTTGTCGGTTGAATTAGAGCATAAGTCCATGTGGGCAATGAAGAAGTTGAAAATGGATTGGAATTAGGCTACTGAATAGAGTTTAAAAAGGTGGAATGAGTTTCATGAATTTCGCTTGAAGGCATATGAAAGTTCAGCCCTCTAAAAAGATGAAGAAGTACCATGACCAAAATGTTGAGAAGCGCAATTTTTTGGTTGGGGATTTGTTACTTTTGTTCAATTCTAGGTTGCGCTTGTTTCAAGGAAAACTCAAGTCCAAATGGACTGGTCCCTATTTGATCACCCAACTAGTCCCTCATTGTGGATAGAGCCAGCAATATGGGCTACGCCCGTTGGGCCAACCAGACCTAACCCGGGATTTAGTAAGGCTGGGCTAAGATTTTTGGAGCCCATTTAAGAAAATGGCTTTTTAGCCCAGCCTAAATAAGCCTGTTGATTTGACGAGCTTGAGAAATATTGGTAGGGCCAAATCGTGGGCCAATAAAATTTAATTAAAAAATATAATAAAATTAAAGAGAGTCTAAACTCAAAACAATTAGGTTAATATTTTTATTTACATATTTATACTTCAAAAAACATATAAATTTTTTTAATGGCAAACTTTCACATATAGACAATTAAAAATATTTAATTTACTCTCCAAGCTATAATTTGATAATAACAATTTGTAGCAACATGTTATTTAGAGCAGAGAGGCGAGCGAGACTGGGAGAGAGAGGAGAGAGACGAGAGAGGGGGAAAAGAGAGGTAGAAAGGCTAATTGTATATGTATATTGGTTAGATAATTAAATATTATACATATGTAATTGTATATATAGCAAGAGAGATTGCGAGAGAAAGGAGATAGGCTAGCGAGACTGGGAGAGAGAGGAGAGAGACAAGAGAGGGGGAAAAGAGAGGGAGAAAGGCTAATTGTATATGTATATTGGTTAGATAATTGAATATTATACATATGTAATTGTATATATAGCAAGAGAGATTGCGAGAGAAAGGAGATAGGCGAGCGAGACTAGGAGAGAGAGGACAGAGGCGAGCGAGATGGCGAGCGAGAGAGTAGAGAGAGTGGGAGAGAGATGAATTATAAATGTATATATACTTAAACATTGTATATTATACATATTTATTTGTATATCATGGTGAATTATACATATACAAACATCACTAATTATACAAATTCAAAGTCAGCCCACGTAATTATTGTATAATGTTAGTCGCGAATGGTAATTATAGCAAACTATAGCTGTGATGAGTAATTAAATAGTATAAGTTTTCTTATCCGCATAATTTTCCCTTTTTTAGAATTGTAACTTAACTTAACAAATATTTTATAAAAATAATTTTATTTGTGAATTTGATTAAAATGTAGTAACGTTAACCTCATGTGATATTGTCTTGTCGATACTTATGATAATATTTTAAAATTATAATTTATACTTTATATTAATAATTAAAAAATATATAATTTTTAAAAAAGTGGGCTGTCCCGGCCAACCAATAGCCCACGTACTTGTGGAATGGGCCGACCATTTTCCAGCCCACACCGAAAATGGGCTAGCCCGGCCTGACCCGTAAAATGTCAAAGCATGTATGGGTTAGCCCGCATGGGGTGGGCTAGCCCATATTTATAGCTCTAACAGTGCGGTTGAGTTGGAGAACAAGGAGGGTGTGAAGTTCAAGGTCAACGGACAGCGAATCTAAATCTATCTAGGGCATACAGAAACGGTGAATGAAGTGATTGAGGCATACCATCTAGAGAAAGTCTGAGTAATAAAGACTCCTCCGTCATGCCGCGGCGTTAAATCAAGCACTTATTGGTAGGCAACCCAATATGTATCCTCTAGCCAACTATAGGTTTTTCATGATTTTGTAGGCATAGTTTCTTTATTTTTGCTTTTATTACTTATGTCACGTCTTAATGTTCCTTTATTTTTCTATAGAAGTGTTTGCTAAAGCGTAGAGTAGGGTCCGTGCCCATAAAGTGTCCAGAAAACACAAAAGATTAGATTAATGGGTGTTAAATGTGGAGGGACTAAATCACCAGAAATATGCAGAAAATTGGTCTTGTGCACCCATCCACGGATCTCGGACAGTCGGTAGGATCCGTCGTGCCCAAGTATGTTCCTTAAATTTTTCTAAGTTACATCACTGCCCACAGAGGGGTCGATGGACCCCGACCAACTTACGGTCCGTCGATGGGGAATCATCGATCTTTCTCCCACGAACCCAACCCGACCCGTCCGGCTACATATTAAAAGTTTTTAAACATTCCAGTTACCCACCTCTTCAAATAATACCCATAACCGTTTCCCTCCCTATTTCCTCTCATTTTCCCCCACTTCCTCACCCATTAACTCCCATTCCATCATCAGATTCCCGTATTTCCCCCACTTCCACAAAATCCATTCTTTCCCCAGATCTTCCATCTTCTTCAATCTCCTTGCCCGTCGGTGTTATGGTTGGTGTTGCTACTGTTCAACTACAAGTTTGCATACTCTTTTTCCTCCACTAAACTTTTGAGGTATGTTCTTCTGATCTTCTAGACTAACTATCGTTAATTTTCATGTTAACTGGATGTCTTACCTTGTGGGTATAGAATTTGGGACCCCTTAGCATGCTAAAAACTTACATCTGAAGTCATAAGTCCCATAGAAAACTGAAATTGAAAAGGGAATGGGAGTGTTTTGTTAAAAATATGTTGTGTTTTTGACCTAGAGTTTTTATAGGTTGTAGAATTGAATGTTCGAACTGTGATTATTCATGCCCTAAAAATGATGAAATACTAGGTTAAATGTTAGGGAAACTTAAGGTCTCTAAGGATACTCTGAATTCTTACATTAGGGGAAACAAGATGGCTGCAAAATTCTGTCCCTGAAGGACAGAACGAGACCCCGTCGACGGACTGTCGGTCCATCGACGGACGTCGTTGGACTCCGTCACCCCTATATCCCTTGCTTAGTTTAAGTGCCCGTTGATGGACCCCACTATTGAACTGTTGTCCCTTCGTTGGTCCGTCCTGCACAACCGTCAATGTTGTCAGAACCTTTGTTTCTGATTATCTAAAAAATATTCTAAGTGTCTGTCGACGGACCCCACTGACGGACCATCGTCCCTTCGACGGTCCGTCCTACACAAACGTCGTTGCTGTCAGAACCTTTCTTTCTAATTTTCATTACAAATATTCTAAGTGTCCATCGATGGACACAACTGACGGACTGTCTTCCTTCGACGATCTGTTTTGAACAACCATTGACATTGTCAGGACCTTTGTTTCTGATTTTCTAAAAAAAATATTCTAAGTGTCCATCGACGGACCCCACTGATAGACCGTCCTATCTTTGACGGTCCGTCCTCCCCAACCGTCGATGTTTTCAAAACCTTTGTTTTTGATTTGCTAAAAGATTCTTCTTAGTGTCCGTGCACGGACCCACATAATGAACCATCGTCCCTTCGATGGACTGTCGATGGGTCCGTCAGACAGGTCTGCACTTCTGCACTTCCATTCCATTCTGTTTTCTACTCTCGTGTATGATGCTTTTGAATGTGTTACAAGATTTTAGTGGTATTAATAACTTCTCTTTGCAGGTTTATATGGCACCCAAGAAAGACCGTGTCTACTGGAGAGGGTGTTCTAAGTCTCTCGCCCCGTCGAACCGATTGGTCATAAGCTCAGACAATGAGCGAGACCCGGAGTACATGCCACCACGAACACTCACTCCTACCCGTGATGCCCGCACCACCATAGCCATAGCAACAAAGGTGGCGCCCGACGGATTCACTACCTCCTAGTCTGAAGAGGAGCGTCCAGCTCCAACGAGGCTTTCGATTCTTATGAGGCTTCTAGGTATGAGGAGGATTCTGCTTGTCCTAATGCCAATGATCCATCATCTTTGGTTCTGTCTGCCTCGTCGGATGAGGCTCATTTTTCTTATTCTACACCAGCACCGCAGATTATCGTTCCTGCTCCAGTTGTTGATCAGCCCAACCGATGGTGTGTCGAGGGTCAATATAAGGTATATGCTAATGCCAAGGTGCCCAACAACAAGAGATTCATGACGCGGACTTTGACACTAAAGCAGCGGGTTCTCACTGGTAGTCTTCCCACTATGCCGGCGATCCATGCTATATTAACCCGACATGGGCTGGAGTGGATGGCTCCGAATGTGGGCCGCTATGGCAAAGAAATGGTGCGAGAGTTCTACGATTCCTATGTGGCGACTCCCCGGTATCAGTTGGACAGGCGGGCCAATCTAGCCAAACATGCACCTCTAGAGTACGTCTGATTCCACAAAAAGTGGGTTGATGTTTCATTTTTGTTCATTCGCATGTTTCCCTATGAAGCGGACGTTTATGACACCAGGACCCCCCTCACCACCGAGTTTGACTATCGGTGGAAGTTGATCAAAGACGGCAGGTTCCAGCGTGAGCCGGATGTGAGAGAGACCACCTAGCGGTGGATAGCACAACACCTCTCCGTGGATGGTGAGGTTGCTGATTGGGTGTTGGAGACTAAGGGGAGAATCAATAAGGATAACCTCACCTTCACATCCAAATTCAATTGTCTACTTGTCCGACACTGCCTTTCCCCCACAGCTGCTGATAACATTGTCACTTGGGATGTGCAGTGTTTATGGCTGCCATGGTTGCGGGATTCAAGGTGGACTTTGTGTGTCTGTTACAGGCGGTTATGCATGATAGCGACTTTAAGGCCAATACTACTTACCCCTTCCCATGCATAGTCTTTGAGTTGGCAGGTCTTCAGGAGTGACCGGGTGGCACAATGATGTGATCAATATCCCGCCCGGCACAGTGGTTATTGGCCTTATTCGGGATGAAGCCAATGAGTTTACTCCACACATAGGGCCTCATCCAGAGGTGCAGCCGCTCGCTGAGAACCTAGCGGCCACAGTAGAGCAAGGCCAAGAGGCTAATCCAGCTGCATCCGATCATCCCGACACAACCCCGGTTGAGTCTATCCCGGGTGCTAGCACCGCTTCGAGCTCCTCCTGCTAGACACCTTCTGCTACACTGGTCCCGCTTTCTATGGTCTAGAAATGAGAGTCCCAAATGGACACACTTCTGCATCACATCCATCCTTGGATGCAGAGGTCCTTTGCTGAGGTAGAGGACCGGAATAGAAAGGAAGATGGCCCAACATACTGAGCGGCAGATCATGGAGGTCCACCAGATCTTGGATGCATTCGAGTTGCGGGTTCTCACGCAGCCATCCCCTACAGTGAATTTGATAACTCTCCAGGCTGCTGTGGACAGTTTGAGAGCACACTTGGATACCATACTGGAGGATCGGGTGCCTGAGTCTGAGATCCCTTCTGCATAGCCTGTTGAGGACACGGTGTTGGCTGCCCTATTCTCCACCAACGTTTTTCCACCACCTCCCCCATGAGATCGTGCCTAGAGGGACCGAGTTAGATATGAGGATGAGTCTCAGCCACGAAAGAAAGAGCACAATGATTTGGAGGTAGGAGAGCCTCGCCGATTGATCAGGAGGCCCGCTAGTTGAGGGTTCTAGAAGTGACTGCGGGGAGTCTAGCTCAAGAGCTGATGAGGCTGAGAGGATCACTACTGATGGTGCTGTTAATATTGACGACACCATTGATGGTGTCCCTACTAAAGAGGGAGCGGGTTCCGGGAAACTGAACCCATCAGAATGTCGATCGTGGGCGCTTTGCGCCTCAGGTTTGCTTCACCTATCATCCTATTTTGTATACTTCAATGCATTGGGGACAATTACGTGTCATTTTTTAGGGGTGGGGTAAATGGAAAGTGAGTGTTAGGGTGAAGTCTGAGTAGCCCAACTCGCGATCCTATCTTGATGTTTTCTTGCTATGTTCTTTTCCCCGAAGAGACTGGTTATTTTATTGTTGATATAGGTACTATCTTTTGTACATAGCATAGAAATGGAATCTGAAGCATGATGGCTAAACAAAATGATATCCTTATTTAATGAAAATGCAGCATGACTAGGCATAGTAATTGATGAATGTCTGGCTCTAAGCATGATAGAGATACACCACGACATGACCCTAAATCTAAAACTAGAACTAGGTGTCTGATAATCTGGTAGAGTAATGAGATGTCAAGTGAGTGTGAGGAAAATTTGAATAGTACACCATTGGTACTGAGCTAGAACTTGCTAAAAGTAAGATGTGGTAGACAATTAGGAAAGGATCATGGGCCCTTGTTCAAGATAGTTAATCCTTATCCTAGATAATAGAAAACCGAATGAAATTAATCCCTTCATGATCCAAATGATTTGAGCTTAAAATAGACCTTTCTTTTTCACCCCAACTGAACTTTTTGGGGAATAATGTGTTGGCCCTTATCCCTCCTCGAATATGTGCACCTCAGCTTATGCTAAAAACATGAGTTGAGGGTGGCTAATGCAGAAATTAACCTTGTCGTGGCTCTGACCCAACCTTGGGTATTGTGTACCTTGAATCATTGCAAAACCATGAGTTGAGGCTGGCTAGTTGAGGAATGCTCCGAAAAGTGGGGTTGAAAGAATAAAAAAAGAGAAAGAACAAAAGAAAAATGACTCAACAAATGTTGAAAACAAAGTGAAAATATAAAAAACAAATCATTTACACAAAAGGAGAAAGAAAGGAGAAAAGTAAGGCAAAAGAATTAAAAAAATTATGAAATAGGGACGAAGAAAGTGATGAAAAGGTAGGACGCTTAGCCTTTATGTCAAGGAGGGAAATAACGCTTAGCCGTTATGTCAAGGAGGGCAATAACTCAATAAAATACATACAAATGTACCCTACCTTACCCTGAGCCTAAGTTACAAGCAAAGGACGTCCTATCGTTGTCCTAAGAGTCTATTATGGTGAACTTAAAGCAGTGAAAACAAGGGCAAGCCTATGGCAACAAGTGTAAATGAGGTGTGAAGTTCTTCTTAGAGCGAGTGTAGAAAAAATAATTGTTATACTCAAACTGAATTTATTTTGTGAAACATGAGGATGTTGTTTTGAAGTGAGGACACTAGTTGCAATACCGGAAAATTGGTACTTTGGTGAGAGGTCAAAGAGGAAAGGTGTCGGCGTGTGGTGAGTCTGTGTCATTGTCTGATCCAAACGAGAGAGCCTATAAGTGATAGCATGCATAAACATAATGAAAATAATCGGAATTGTTAGAAAGATGATTGCGAAAGATAAAATAAGGATACTCTTATACAAAGGTTTTGTGGTGAATCATAGTGCATCTCTTAAGGACAAACAACGAATTTAATTTGGGGTGTTGATGTAGCGTGGTTTCACGGTACTTTCAATGTTTTTTCCTTAAGCTTAGTGTGTGTCTAAGTCCTTTTTGTTGCAATTTTAATGTATTTTTCTCTTTGTTTGCTAGAAAATTTCCCAGAAGGAAAATCTGGAAGAACTTTGCTTAAATTGCAAAAGTGATGACCTACGGAGCCATTGATAGTCCGTCGACCCCTCGAAGGTAGTAGGTAGAAACCGTCGTCTGAAGAAAAATGTTGTTGAAGGAAGATCAGGGAATTCTGACAAAAGTGTGGGGCTACGGAAGCTATAAACGGACAGTCATATCCACGACGGACTGCACTGCACATCCATCATTGCTAAGAGAGAGTAGCCCCAGTACCCGTCTTGAAAAGATTCTTAGTGTGGGGAAACGGAAGCCATCGACGGACCGTCGTTCACTCAACACACTGTCATCCTGGTCCGTCGATGGTAACAGTGAGTTGGAAAATATTCTAACTATGGAACGTCGAGAGGCCTTGACGGTCCGTTGTGGCGTCGACGGTCCGTTGGTCCGATTGTTGACTCAGACGCGTTTTTTTGTAGATTTTCCTTAAATAGATTTCCTTTTTATGTTAGGACTTCTTTATTATAAATGCTGGTAAAAAACTTAATTTTTGAGGTTAGACTCTTGGTTATTTTAATGATTTGTAATATTGATTGTTGAATATTGGGTTTTGAAAAATACTTCATTTTTCTTGAATTGTTTATTTCATTATTTTCTCGAATTCAAGTGATTTTCTGGATTTTCTTCACTCTCATCAAAGCAAGAACATGAATTCGTTTCCTATAAATATGAATTGAGTAATTACGAACACGGGTAACTAAATCCATAACTAGGGTTGTGGGAACATGGGTAAATAACAAGGTAAAAACTATCTAAAATAACAAATCTAGAATAGTGTCTTGCATGTATTGATAATTCTTTCTTTTAGAGGTCTTTTTAACGAGTGCACGCGTTACAACTCGCCTTGTTGCTACTTTCCAAACTAAGGAGGTAGGTAATAAGAAAAGAATTATCAACGTAGATTTAGTATAAACTATCTAATAGTCTAGTCGTTATTGGTGCGAAGTAACAACTAAGACATATATCGATTATGATGCTTAATATAAGGTAAAGGTAAGGTTTAGCAAGCATACACACGTAGCTAGACCAATGTGCGGAGTGAAATTCCCTAGTTGTCGAACCAAGGATTTAGGGATACATAACTTACCACTTTGCATGCAATATACTAGGAAAGAATTGTTATAGGTAGAATTACCGCGTTATGAACCTGTGGGGAACACTTATGCCCTAGTTACTCTCATCACTTGATAAATCTCAAATGTTCATACTTGTTACTTGTTTACTTAGAAATATTCAATTCCTTTTGTTTTTTAAAACCCCTCTTTTATTACCTGTTTTCAGAAAGGACTTGATCAAATAGAAGTAATTGTAGGTTAAAGTTAAGTCTAAATCATATTCCTCGTGGGATCGTCTCAAACCTCTTAGTTGGTTTCTTTACTTGATACGACGCTTATATTTCTTTTCAATAAGTGAATTTGAGTGTATAATTTATCAAGAATATGATGGACATCTGAAAAGTCCCATTATTTTCCTCCAGAATGAAAATTTCAATCATAGCATATGGAATACTTGAAGGTTAAGAGGGAGATTCTCGTAGAAAACCTAAGATAAAAGAGGATTGTTTGATTTTGCATGTTTAAAAGAAATACAAACTGAGAAGAGTGTCATAATTCATTCAAAAATCTGTTCATGAAAACAAGATATTCTAACCTATAAAATTATATATTTGTACTCAATGGAGTAGTCAAAACATCCATGCGAGGTTCTCTAGAAAAACAAAAGGTTTCATAACCACATTCTGTTTCAAGACAAAATTGTTGGCTTTAGACAAAACTCAATCTTTTGGAGTTAGACACTCTAACAAAATTCTCAACCAAGCACACTTACCAACAATGTTCACCGAGTTCAAATTTAGGGAAAAGATTTAAACAATAAACAACTAATGGCACAAACTCACACAAGAAGTATCAAAATCCAGGGCAACCATGCCATTAGCAAAAAATTACCCCGTTGGTGCTGATGGAACTATCAAAGTTTCATTCTAAGGTCGTGTCCCTAAAATTTTGATCGAAACAAATAATTCAAGTTTTAAAAGCATCTAAACACGAAAACTTCAAAACAAAACAAAACAAATTACGTGGTTATCGAGTTATCCATACCGACAAGTCATAAATTACTTGGGGCACGATAGAAATTCTCTTAACATTAGAAAGAGGGAATTTTCTTAGAAATTACATGGATGGTCATTACAGCTTATTTAGGGGATGTTCTGATCTGATACATTTTTTCCATTTGATCTTATATCTTTATGTCAACTTTTTCTGTTCCCTTATTTTATTTTTTAAAAATATGCATGGCCTGTATTCGTTTTGATAATTATTCAGTTTTATTTGATTTCGGATTTTATCTTCATGATTATATCTTTTTAATTTCTTCCTTCATATGTTTAACTATTATTTTCTATTTATTTATGTTTCATAATTTACCTCACATTTCATTGTCTTAAATAAATTTCTTACTTGTCAAACCCTTCTCTTAAATTTTATATCTTGAATGTTATTGCTTGCATGGATTATCATTACAATGTTCTTTTTTCACACTCTTTTATTCTTGCATATAGCTATATTTTTATTGCATTTATTTTCTATTTATAGAAGTCATTGAACTTCTCATTGTGTTACTACATTTTTTTACATTCTAGTTATTACTACATTCTATAAATTGACATTTTACCCATACTTACCTCACATTGGAACTTCACACATTCAGTATACACTTAATATTGTACCTTTGCACTTATCATAGAAAAAATTTAATACCCTTGTTTTAGCTTATACATAGAAAATTAAACAATCGGTTCATATAAGTATATTGTCTTATGTTCATAATCTAGGATAGAAATTTGATATGTCATCGTTCGATTGTAGGACAAGATTATATATAATTTATCTTGATTACGGGAAAAATGTGTTCAAACTTCTTATGCTAGTGTATTTTGTCTGAATTTAATGGGACCGAGCTAAGATAATTGCTTTAGACTTAAAGACAGAAGAATATTCTCTAAACTATTAAGTTTCCTTATATTTGTAATCCCGATAATGTTGGATGAAAAAAGCAAATAATAAATAAAATAATTTGATGGATAAAAGGTTTCTTTTAACTGCAGAACTTTCTTTCTATAAAAAGAAAAAAACTCCTATTTGTTGTTTTATAGGCTTACAATTAACGACTAAAGTGAAAATAAAGCAACACACAAATAATAGGAAACATGAAAAAGAGGTAAACAGAGTTCACTACAATAAGAAGAAAATTTAATCGACTAAATAAAAAATAAACCTACTAATCCTAGAAAATAGACCAATTAACTGATTTTCTGCAAACAAAACATTTTGAAGAATTAGTCAACACTACCCCTTTCATAAAATCACAAACTCACATTTTTCTTCTGAAAAAGTAATGCTTATGCGGGAGGAGACTTCTTAAGAACATCAGCAATCTGATTATTTATGCTTAAAAATTCTAATGAGATTGTTGAACCAGCAATTAGATCGCAAGTAAAGTCATAACGAATAATGATGTTCTTTGGTCTACTGTGAGAAACACAATTTTTTGTCGTAGCATTTGTCGCCTTATTGTCACACAATATATCAGTTGGACCAATCTGCTCTTGTTGAAGATCTGCTAAGAATTTCCTTTACCAATCACCTTGAAATCATGATGAAGTTGAAGCCACGTATTCTGCTTCCAAATATGTCAAAGCTTTAAGTAGATATTTTGCAATAAGTAGACCTTTTTGTCGTTTGACACTTCCATTAGCATTGTACTTTGTTTTGAAAACCCACTTTAGAGCGATAAAATTCTTCCCTTACGGCAAATCAACTAGCTCCCAGGTCTGGTTTTTCTTGATAGCCTGAATCTCTTCAATCATCGCATTCTAACATGTCATTTCAGCAGCTAATAGGGAACAGCTAAAAGATTCAAAACCTCTTGCATGCACCGGTTGAACTTTATTGGTAGCGTCTCGCTGTATGACGCGGAAGGTGGAGAATGAGAGCTTGATATAGTAGAATTTTTGCTACTTCCATGAGCAGTATGGCCAGTGTTGCTGCTGCTAGGTGAAGAAAGATGACAACTTTTTGTTTCAAGTATCCCTTTATGCTCTACTTCTGCTTGAAGTCTAAAATGTATGAGTGAAACTTCTTCTTTGTCGTTCCACTTCCAGGTTGATTCTTCAATAAATACAATATTCCTATTGATAATCACTTTGCCAATAGTAGGATTATATAGTCTATATGATTCGGATTGAAGATTAATTCAAATGACAATGCATTTATCATATTTTTAATCTAGCATAGAGCGTAAATTAACAAAAGCATATGATATACAACAAAAAACTTTCAAGTGTCTTTATCGTGTTTTCCTTCTTGTAACATTTCAAAAGTCTAAGATGTATTCCAGAGCCTAACATAGGTTTCAAAAGGTTTAGACATTGTTATATGGTCATAAATAATGAATATAAGTGTAACATTCTGAAAAATTCAAGACGTGTCGTAAATCCTAACATAAGTTTCATGAGGTATAATTAATATTTTAAAGTAAATTTTAATGAATATAGGTCATTCAGGAAGTTTAAGAACAAAAACGTCCAAGAACGTTTATGACGTCCGGAAGTTGGTGCAAAGAGGTACTAGCGTGCCTTTGTCTATTTGACTAACTTTTAAGAGTCTTAAATGTATGAAAATGTGTAAAAAGGTATATAATAGGTTTTTGATTGTTTCATGGTCAAAACGTCCGGGTATGACTCCCCAAGGACCAACCAAGGGCCCTTGAGGAGGACCCCTACAGGTTGAGGCAACATGCCTGAAGCAGTGTGCATCGACGAGGCAGTCAACAGGTCGTGTGTGGACCAACGGGGCATCAATCAAACCATTGTACTATACCTAGACAAATTAAGGAAAACCCTCACCTCCACAGTCTCTGAACTCATCAATAGAGTGTAGGTTGAGAGGGGGTTAGGTCTATAGACTCACTTATGGCCCGTCGTTGGGTTTCTGTCATTGGGGGATGATTTTCCTGAATGATTTAATCATTTAATTAATTAAGTGGTTTAGGGGTTAGTTAGGTATTAAGTGGTGTCTAATTAACTAACTTTAACCCCCATATAAAGTCCCGAACCCTAATTAACCTAATTATAACTCGCAAATAAACTCTCTTCCTTCGGTCTTCTTTCTCTCTCTAATTGAACTCACTATTCAAGACTAACAAGGATAAGGGTTTAGGGGCTGGAAAAGGGAGGAATTCACCATAAATTATTCATCAAATGTTAAGGTATGGAATGTAATTCACCTTTGAGACTCTTTCCTAAAGGGTTTCTTCAAAATGGATTTCAAACTTTATTACGGTAATCTTAAATGGTTTGATCTAAATATAAGAACATGAACCTCAATCCCTAACTCTACGTGGTGATCTTGACCTTTATTGTATTGTGATTATTCAATGGACTTGGTTATTGATTAGATTACTATCCTATGGTGTTATTATGAATAAATTAAGATGAATTATAGGTCTATTATGCTAGTTGTTGAGATTTGATTTAGGGCATGAATTATATTGTGAATTAGGCTTATTTATCTTGTCTTAAGCTATAATCTAGTGTTGAATTGTGTTATAGAGATGCAATTGGACTTGTTATCTTATTGGTTATCATTGTGTGATGATGTTACTCCCCTAGTTTTGTTTAGTTATGGGTTGATGATAAAACCTTGATGATGACCTATGAGGAAGACTTGGTAAGTTTTAGAGTCTCTATCTTTACTCCTAGTTGAGATTAATTGTGGTTAAGTCATGATGTTATATTGGAGTATGCCTTATATTAGGATGATAGGGTGGTATGACGTTGAATTGAAATTTCTTGACTATGTTGTAAAGTTGATTAAGGTGTATGTGATATAAGGATGGTGATAACTATCAATATGCCATGATATGCTATGAAATGATAATGTGTTAAACTCACTTGTATGAATTGTGATGAAAGGACTATATTCGTGCAATTCTTATTGAGCTATTGATGATGATGATTATACAAGGGGTAGACCCTATAACCTAAACTAAGCTATGATTGATAAATAAAGTCTTAAAAACATTTCAATAAAGGGACTTAGCTTAGCACCGAGTGAACTTGACAATGGGATGTGATGACTTATCAAAGAGGAAGATTTGCCCTATAGTTCTATATGAGATGTTGACTTCCCAAAGAGGAATACTCATCCAATGTATTCCCATGAGAGGAGGACCCAACTACCAAGTGGTATCAACAGGGAATATACTATCTCTTAGTTCTTGGACTATGTTGCCCCCATAGGAAGACTAGCTAGTGGATCCACCTAGAAAGTTGCGTTTTTTTTTGTTCTACTTTGGCCGGTAGACCACCTCCCATCGGCGTAAGGTTTACAACATCGGATTCCCCACTTAGCTCATGTGGTATATGTCTGTTCAGGCAAGTGTTCCCTAAAATAAAATAAAGTAATGAAGTATAAACTAAATAAGGTGACTTGAGAGGTTTAACTTAGCCTAGGTAGAGGTGTGGGACTCTACCTATGCCTTGCACTAGTTGACTTTGATGGAAGCTTTAAGAAGTTGACCTTATGTATTCATATGATATATGATGTAGATGATGATAATATGTTGATGTTATAATGCAAATGACTATATATGATGATAATTATCCTCCTGATATATGCAGTTGGACTATATTTTTAAAGTTGGTCAGTTGTTATGTTGTCTTGTTAAGTATACTTGGTTGAGCAAGGTTATGGGGCTTTCCTTGGTCATTGCACTCGTTGACATGATAAGATTCATAAGTAGTTGTCTTGCTTATTATAACATGATTGACTATTGTTCATTCTTGTGATGTTATTCCTTGATGATAAGGCTATAGTAAATCATGGTTTCAAGTATGTTGGAATGCATATTATGTGTTTGAGTTAGTAAGCATGTTTGGTTGATGGATATGACTTGCTTGACTATGAATTAGGCTTTAAAAAGGTAAAATGACATGTTTTGACTAAAAGTACTTTTTAAATATGTTTTGCTTGTATATGTGCATAAGGTCTCATACATAATACATGTGGAGTACTAACCCCATTTTCATCCCTTTTCCCAAAGATTTTAGGTTCCGGTCATTGAAGAGTTTGGAAAGCGACATTGTTGAAGTCCTGGATTATTCATTTCATCCAAATAGGTTGGTCTTCAACTTCCGAGGGCAATTCCACTATCTAGCTTACGGATTTGTTAAACACTCTTTCATTTCTTTCCTTTTCGATTGAGTACTATACTTTTGTATGACCTATATGTTGTCTTGTTTGATTGATGCAAGGGCTATGCCCATTTTAATAATCGTTTAGATTGTATGAGATGAGACAATCTTTGAGACTGTTTTTTTATATCTTATATATGTATATGTGCAATAAAAGTAGAAGGCTATGTAACCTTACTATACGAAGGGTCTATGTATACTCTATAAGACTATATATTACGTGTATGTAGTGGTCTATGTAAACCTCCATGTAGTTGTAATGAAAGTTTTAAATTTTCCGCATTTTTCAACCTATGAATGCAAGGACATGAGACTAAGAGGAAAGTCTTAGTCCTTGAAAAGGACGACGATGACGGATACGCCTAGGGGGTAAACGCGTATGTGAAAATAAGTAATTTAGGAAGTTTAGAAATCAAAATGTCAAGGAACGTCCATGACATTCGGAAGTTAGTTCAATGAGTTGCTAGTGTTTCTTAGCCTATTTGACTAAGTTATAGGTGTCGAAAAATTATGAATTTTTGTAGAAGGGTGTCTAAAATATATTATAGTTAGTTTATAGTCGAAATGCATGGTACGACTCCCCAAGGACCAAACAAGGTCCCTTGAGGAGGACCCTTGCAAAAGTGGCTGAAAACTGTCAACAGACAGTGTCACCAACGAATGCCATCAATGAGTCGTTGGTGAATCAACTGGGCGTCGATGCCTCCATAGGTAGTCACTTAGACAAATCCAGTAGAGGCCTGATTTGACAAGTCTCTGAACTAAACGACAGACCAACAGGATGGTTGGTACCTTGGTCCGTCGATTGACAAACGAGGCGTCGATGTGGTGTTATAAGAATCCTGATAACGTTCCAATGTACCTTTTTATGATGTGACTATGTAAATGTGCAAACTCACTTATATGAATTGTAATGAAAGGACAATACTCATGCAATTCTTATTGAGCTATGATGACGATGATTATACAAGGTATAGACCTTATGACCTACATTAAGCTATGATGAATAATAAAGACATTAAAGACATTTCAAAATGGACTCTAGCATAGCACCGAGTAAACTAGTGTGAGGAGTGTCCCTTCCCACTTAGGGAAGGTAGGATCACTAATGTAATCATGAGATTGGATACTGTAGTTAATGTAGAATAAAGAGGGTCCCAACTATATCTCCTAGTTCTTGAACTATATTGCCCCCATAGGAATAATAGCTAGTGAATCCACGTAGTTGCTATGTTCTTATTTATGTACTACTTTGGCAAGTAGTCCGCCTTTCTTCAGTGTAGGGTTTTATAACACCAGATTCAACATTATCTCATGTGGTCTATGACGGTTAAAGGCAAGATGTTCCCAAAAGGTAAAATGAACTAAAGGAATGAACTCTAAATAGGATGACCTAAGGGGTTTAGCTTAGTCTAGGTAGGGGTATGTGACTCTACCTAAACATTGCATTAGTTATACTTGAGGGAAGTCTTAAGAGGATGTTCTTAAATATGTATATGGTTTTAATAGAACATGATATGCATATGATGACCTTGCACATTGATGATAATATATGACGATTGGTTTCACTAATGAATATATGTTTTGTTTCCATTTCTAAAGGGTGATGATATGTACTCTTAATAATATGTCATGTGAGGTTGAACATTAATCATGGTTGTTGTTGAGTCTACTTAATTTACTAAGGTTATGGGGCTTTGATTGATTCTTGCACTAGTTGACGTAATGAGGGTTCATGGGTAATGGTCTTGCTTTGGTTATGTTATAATGAAGTTTTATTCATGCTTCTGATGTTATAGCTTGATAATAGGGTTTTATTGACTATGTGCTCAAATTTTGTGGATATGGATGTTGGCTTGACTAGACTTAGTATTGTTGGTCTTGTAATGTACATGCTCTTCACTTAAGGAATATGTCTTATTTATTCGTATGGTCTTTTTCAATGTGCATAAGGCTTTTATAATTAAATTGCATAATTTATTGAAATGTCCCTTTTCTAGCATGAATTTATTATGTGTGTGCATATGGTATCATATTTAGTACAAGTGGTGTACCAACTTCATTTTCTTCATTTTTCCCAACATTTTAGGGTCCGGTCGTTGAAGGGATTTTGAGACAACTTTGAAGAAATACTTGGAGTTCTCACTCATCCATGTTGGGCAGCTCCTCACTTTCCGAGGGCAATGCCACTGTCAATCTTATGATGTTGTTCTAGTAATAAGACTTTTAGTTCTTTCCTATTCATTTGAGTACTAAACATTGTATAGCCTATATGTGGCTTTATTACCTTGATGTATAGGATATTCCCAACTTATATGCTCTTATTTTAGATTGTTATTAGATGATACATCCGTTTAAGACTATGTTAAGTATATTATATAACTTTGTGCAATAAAACTAGAAGAGTATGTAATTGTCCTATCTGAAAGGTCTATGTATACTCGATATGACTATATTACATTTATGTGATAGGTCTATGTAAACCTCAAGATAGATATAGAGAAGTTCTAATTTTTTTGCATTTTGACCTATGAATGTAATTATGTAAACTAAGAGGCTAGTCTTAGTCCTCAAAAAGGACTATGATGACTGTTACGTCTAGGGGGTGCTCCTCGGATGTGACAATCTTGGTATCATAGCATGAGGTTGAATATATTTTGATTAAATGTCTACCACGTCTATATAGATGCTTATTCATAATTGTGAAGCCCGCCATACTTATGAATAGGGAACTATAAGATGCTTACAAAACTCTCACTTTCTTAAAAATTCAATATCGTGCCTCTAGAGTCTTGACTCTATGTGCTCTTACCATATAATCCTTTTATTGTGATTATCGTCCATGAATACTCGAAGAACATTTGCTCAAAAACTTGATGAATAGATTGCCAATGCGGGAGACCCTCCCCGAGACAATCAAGTCTCTCCTCTTGAACAAGATGTTAATGATGACCTAGCTCCGGTCAAACCTCCCCCATTGATGTATGGTGGCATAAGGGCTTCCTTTCTCCAAATGTCCCAAACCATTACTACTCAAGAACAAGACATCACTACCCAAGCTCAAAGCTTGATGACCCAAGCTAATCAGGAGGTTATACCCCAAGCAAACCAACATGTTAGTATCATGGCCTCCCGTTTGAGGGATTTAACTAGGATGAATCCCCTACTTTCTATGGGTCCAAGTTTGAGGAAGGCCCCCAAGAGTTCATTGATGAAATCTACAAGATCCTCTATGCTATGGGGTTGACTACTAGTGACAAAGACGAGTTAGCTACTTATCAACTCAAACATGTGGCCCAAACTTGGTACGTTCAATGGACAGAAAATAGGTCCTTAAAAGATTGACTGGTGTCATGGGAGATTTTTAAGAAGGCTTTTCTTGATAGATTCTTTTCTAGATAGAAGAGGTAAGTCAAAGTGGAGGAGTTCATCAATCTTCGTCAAGGAGGTATGAGTGTACTTAATTTTTGAAATTCACTCTATTTTTAAAGTATGCTCCTTCTTTGGTTTACGATCCTAGAGAGGAAATGAGTCTCTTTGTGACGGGATTGTCGGATGACTTGCAAGAAGAATGAAATCCAGATATGCTACGTGAAAATATGAACATTATCGTCTCATCGTACATGATCAACAAGTGAAAGAGACAGGGGATAAGAGAAAGAGTAAAGATACCAAGAGGGCAAGGTCCTTTGATGGTGGTGCTTCAAGGGGTAGGCTTGACATTCAAGACAAGACTAAGTTCAAGAAGAGGTTTTCTAATCATGTTCCAACTAAAATTCCCAAGGCTCATGATGATAGGGTGTCGAATGGTAATCTCAAAAGGGAAGGTTACTAGTTCACCAACCAAGAAGCCATCTTGTAGAAGGTCTGGCAAGAAGAGTTGTGGTGATTTCCTTAAAGGACCGGATAATTGTTTTGGTTGTGGTAAAAGTGGGCACAAAGTTTGATATTGCCAAATGTGAAGGGGCTAGACAAGGAGAGTGGAAAAGAAAGTGGTTCACATGTTGATTCTCCAAAGAAGAATTGCTTTTATGCACTTCGGTCAAGGGGTTAACAAGAGAGCTCTCCCAATGTGGTGGCCTCTATGTTACAAGTCTTCTATATATATGTATGCTTTACTTGATTTGGGTGCTACAATATATTTTGTTACTCCCTTGATAGCTAGAAAGTTTGGTATTTTGCCCGACATTCTAAATGAACCTTTCATTATAACTACCTCGGTAGGTGTGTTTGTGGTTGCAAAGAGGGTACATAGAAATTGTCCTTTAATGTTGCCCAATAGAGTTACTTATGTTGAATTAGTAGAACTTGATATGGTTGATTCGGTGTCATTTCGGGAATGGATTGGTTTCATTATTTTTTTGCTTCCATTGATTGTAGAACTAGAATTGTTAGATTTAATTTTCCAAATGAACCCGTTTTAAAGTGGAAGGGGAGAAATTCTATTCCTAGAGGTCAAATCATCTTTTAAATCATGCAAAAAGATCTCTAAAGGGTTTTTACACCATATCATAAAAGTTAAAGATTTAGACTTCGAAATTTCTCTTATTGAGTCGGTCCCCTTAGTAAGGGAATTTCCGGAGGTCTTCCCTAATGATCTTCTTGCAATCCCAACCGAACGGAAAATTAATATTGGTTTTGACTTGCTACTGGATACCAACCACATTTTAATTCCTCCTTATCAGATGGCTCTGGAAGAATTTAAAGAATTGAAGGCTCAACTCAAAAATTTAATAGACAAAGGAATCATTAGACCTACTATTTCTCCATGGGGTGCTCCGCTTTTGTTTGTGAAGAACAAGGATGGGTCCCTTAGAATGTGCATCGATTATCTCCAACTCAATAAAGTCACTATTAAGAACAAGAATCATCTCCCTCGGTTTGACGATATGTTTGATCAACTCCAAGGGGAAAGTTACTTTTCAAAAATTGACTTGAGATCGGGGTATCACCAACTTAGGGTAAGATGTGAGGATATACAAAAAATGGCATTTCGGACTAGATATGGTCACTATGATTTCATAGTAATGTTTTTTGGTATTACTAATGCCCGGTGGCATTCATGGATCTCATGAATAGAGTGTGTCAAAGTTATTTAGATTCATTTGTCATTTTCTTCGTTGACGATATCTTGGTATATTCGAAAAATGAGGGTGAACATATGGACCGTTTGAGGGTTGTGTTACAAGTGCTTAAGGAGAACCATTTTTTTGCCAAATATAGCATATGTTATTTTTGGTTGTGGTCGGTGGCATTTCTTGGTCATATCATCTATAGTGAGGAAGTTTAGGTTGATCCAAGGAAAACTGAGGCGGTCCAGAATTGACCTAGACCTTAGACTCTAACCGACTTTAAGAGTTTCTTGGGTCTAGTGGGTTGTTACAGGAGGTTTGTGGATGGTTTTGTGTCCATTGCATCTTCCTTGACTACTTTTGCTAAAAAGAGTAAGAAATTTGAGTGGTAGGAGTCATGTGAAAGAGCTTCCAAATCTTGAAAGATAGGCTTACTTCCGCTCCGGTGTTGACTTTATCGAGGGTACCAAGGGATTTTTTGTATATTGTGATGCATCCGAGTGGTTTTAGGGTGTGTGCTTACTCATTATGGGAAAGTAATAGTCTATGCCTATAGACAACTTAAGGTGCATGAGTGGAACTATCAAACTTATGGCTTTAGTTAGCGGCCGTAGTATTTGCTGAAAATATGGAGGCATTACTTGTATGGTGTCCATATAGATGTGTATGCTAACTCCAAGAGTCTTTAATATGTGTTTACTCAAAAAGAGTTGAATCTCCGACAAATAAGGTGGTTGAAATTGTTGCAACATTATGACATGAGTGTTCTCTATCACCCCGACAAGGCTAATTGGTTGCGGATGCTCTAACTCATATGACTATGGGTATCGTATCTCATGTAGAGGAATCTAAGAAAGACCTAGTGAAATATGTTCATAGGTTGGCTAGATTGGATGTTAGATCGGAAGATTCTTTGAATTAAGGTTTTATGGTCCGTCATAACTCTCAGTCATCTTTGGTTGTTGACTTGAATTCCAAACAACACCTTGATCAGCAATTAATATAGTTGAAGGAATAAGTTCTTGGTAAACTTAATGAGTCGTTCTCCTTTGGGTTGAAAGGTGTCTTAAGGTATCAAGGAAGGTTGTGTGTTCCTAATGTATATGGTTTCAGGAATCAAATTCTTGAGGAAGCTCATGGGTGCCGTGACTCCATTCATCCGGGTTCTACAATGATGTACCATGACCTTGGGGAAGTGTTTTGGTGGGAAGACTTGAACAAGGACATAGCGGAATTTGTTGCAAAGTGTCCAAATTTCAAACAAGTGAAAGTCAAACACCAAAATCCGGGTGGTTTACTTCAAGAAATCAGAGTCCCTACTGGGAAATGGGAAGACATCAACATGGATGTTGTGGTAGGTTTTCGTCGGATACAAAAGAAATATTACTCCATATGGGTGGTTGTGGATAGGTTGACCGAATCCACTCATTATTCCAGTCAAGTCTAGTTTCCTGGCAGAGGATTATGCAAATATCTTCATAGATGAGAATTTTTTTCGCCATGGTATTCTATTATCCATCATATGGGATAAGGGTGCACAATTCACATCTAGATTTTTGAAGTCGTTCCAAAAAGGGTTGGGTACCAAGGTGAAACTAAGTACCGCTTTTCATCCTAAAACGGATGGTCAGGCGGAGCTTACTATTCAAACCCTTTAGGATATGCTTAGAGCATGTATAATTAAATTCAAGGGAAATTGGGACAAACAATTATCTTTGGTGTATTTTCTTATAACATTAGTTATCATTCGTCTATATGTATGTCTCCTTTTTGAAGCCTTGTGTGGTAGGAGATGTATCTCTCTTAAATCATTGTTTGAAGTGTGTGAGTCTTCACTTTTGGGTCCCTATATGGTTTAGAAGACTTTGTAAAAGTTTATATCTTAAGGCATCGCTTTAAATGGCCAACAGCAAAATTCTATGCCATTCATAGGAGAAGAGATTTAGAGTTTGAAGAAGGTGATAAACTGTTTCTAAAAATTTTGCCAGGGTGGTGAGATTTTGCATGAAATGGAAGTGGAGTCCTCTTTATGTGGGTCCCTATGAAATCTTGCAAAGGGCTGGTATTGTTGCCTATGAGTTTGAACTCCCTACTGAACTATCATCGGTTGATACAGTTTCCATGTTTCTATGCTTAAGAAGTGTATCGGTGATCCCGAGTCCATCCTTCCTAATGAGGGTCTTGGTTTTCAAGAGAACCTCTCTTATGAGGAGGTTCCGATTAAAATCCTTTATAGAAAAGTAAAGAATTTAAGAAACAAAGAGGTAGCTTCTGAAAAGTTGTTATGAAAGAATCACCTAGTTGAGGGTGCAACATGGGAAGCCGAGGCCAAGATGAAGTCCCGTTACCCTCATCTATTTGATAACTAAGGTTTGTTTTCCTATTAATAATGAAATTAATGAAAAAATTTGAGGTTGCTTTGATTTTTTGGTATAGTTATGCAAAAATGTGCATTTTATGGTGTCATTACAGTGAAGTGTTCTATAGACATGATATTATTGCTTTTGACTTGTTTTGAGTTTATGTTGTGCATTTTGATATGGTGAGTCTTTAAGAAATAATGTTGAGCATGTTTCAAAGTTGAGTTTTGTCATGATTGACCCATATATGGTATGTTGAGCGCATGTTGTTGTGAAAATGAAATTCCTCATAATGTGATTTTGACCCTTATGTGTGGTAATTGAAGTGCAGAATTGCTAAATGTAAAAATACCATGATTGATTTTGTAAATCTTGTTATAATATATTTTTGTTGGTTGGGCTGCTAGTCATGAGTCTTTTCCTTCCTTTCAAAATATTTTAGTGTGATGCGGGGACAATGTTTCTAAGGGGGGATGATGTAACACTTCAAAAGTCTAAGACGTATTCTAGGACCAAATATAGGTGTCTAGAGTGTTAGAAACTTTATTAAGGTCATAAGTAATGATTATAAGTCATTTAGGAAGTTTACAAATCAAAACGTCAAAGAAAGTCCATGACGTCCAAAAACTAGTTCAGTGAGGTGTTAGTGTGCCTTAGCATATTTGACTATGTTTTAGGAGTAAAAAAATTAGGAATTTTGGTGAAAGGGTGTCTAATATGTATTAAAGTTAATGTATAGAAAAAACGTTCGGGTACGACTCCACAAGGAGAAACCAAGTGCCCTTGAGGAGGACCCTTGCAAAAGTGGCTTAAAACTTTCAAGAGACAGTGTCACCAACGAGTGCCATCAATGAGCCGATGGTGAATCGACGGGGCGTCGATGCCTACGCCGATGGTAACTTAGACAAATACATGAGAGGTCTTATTTGACAAGTCTCTGAACTAAACGACGTACCAATAGGATGGTTTGTCTCTTGTTCCGTCGATTGACACACGAGGCGTTTACGTGGTGTCGCCTATAAGGGTCTGTTTTAATTGCTCCATTTTAAGTTACTTGAATTATTTAATTTAGGGGTTATTTAATTAGTTAGGGGTTAAGGGAGGTCTAATTAAATTAATAAACAACCTATATTAAGACCTTGACCTTATTAAAACTAACCTAAGCCCTCATAATTCCCAAACCCAAATTCTCTTTCTTCTCTCTTCTTTATCTCTCCCAAGTTGAAGAACACCACAGAAGACAAGTTCAAGGTGGGTTCTTGGGTTGCAATCACAAAAGTTTCTCCATCAATCATTATCAAATATTAAGGTATCGGATTGCTTTAACCTTTGGGATTTCTTCCCCCAAAGGGTTCCTTCAAATTGTTTTCAGAAGATGAGTTTTCATGTGGGTCTTTCCCAATCTCGAAATTGATCTCTCAATTAGAATTTTTATGGTTTCTTTGGATTGTATTGAATAAACTATGATTAATTATGACTATATTACATTACTTATTGATGGATTGGTCTAGTTTGTAGAAAATGGACCATTCCCCTTAATCCTAGGTTGTGATCTTGAATTGAACTATCTTGTAGTGATGTAATTGTCTTGGTTAATGTGTAAATTACTATCCTATGATGTTATTGTGCAAATTTATAATATACTGAGATAAATTGTAGTCCTACCATGCTAGTTCTTGCGTAATTGACTTACATGGTGAAGTGGACTATGAACTTGATCTAGGTCTGTAATTCTAGGATTTTACTAGTGATGAATTGTTATACAGTGATTAAATTGGTATTGTTATTGTGTTGTTTAGTAGTATGATGCTATTATATCATTGTTGATTTAAGTTGGAGGTTGATGTTAAGACCTTGCTGAAGGCATTGTGAAGAGGATTGAGTAAGTCTTATGATCCCTATACTTTACTTTGATTATGGTTAGTTTTGCTTAAGTAACTATGTTTTATTAAAGTACACCTTATTTTAATATTGATAAGGTTGGTATGAATTTCAATTGAAATGTCTTGAACTATGTATTGTGAGTTGTTGGCTAAGATGTAAATGTTATAAGGATGGTGATAACATACCAATCTGCTTTTTTATGATAGGACTATGTAAATGTGCTAATCACACCTATATGAATTGTAATGAAAGGACAATACTCATCCAATTTTTATTTATCTATGATGATGATGATGATTCTACAAGGGATATACCCTATGACCTACATTAAGTTATGATGATTAATAAGGACGTTTCAAAAGGGACCCTAGCTTAGTACCCAGTGAACTAGTGTGAGGAGTGTCCCTTCCCACATAGGGAAGGTAGGATCACTAGTGTACTCATGAGATTCGGGACTATGATGCATGTAGAATAAAGAGGGTCCCAACTATAACTACTACCTTTTTAACTATGTTGCCCCCATAGGAATACTAGCTAGTGGATCCATGATTTGCTAGGTTCATGTTTTGGTACTACTTTGGCAAGTAGTCCGCCTTACTTCGATGTAGGGTTCTATGACAACGGACTCAACATAGCTCATATGATCTATGTTTGTTAAAGCAAGATGTTACCAAAAGGTAAGATGAACTAAAGGAATGAACTCTAACTAAGATGACCTAAGGGGTTTAGCTTAGTCTAGGTAGGGTTATGGGACTCTACCTGAACATTGCACTAGTTAGCCTTCAGGGAAGTCTTAGGAAGAGGTTCTTATATATGTATGTTTATAATGGAACATGATATATATATGATTACCTTGAACATTGATGATACTATATGATCATTGGTTTCGCTTATGAATATATGTTTGGTTTCCATTGCTAAAGGGTGATGATATGTAATCTTAATGGTATGTTATGTGAGGTTGGACATTGGTCATGGTTGTTGTTCAGTCTACTTGATTGAAGGTTATGGGGATTTGCTTGATTATTGCCCTAGTTTACTTAATGAGGGTTCATGGGTAATGGTCTTGCTTTGGTTATGTTATAATGAACTTTTATTCATGCTTGTGATGTTATAGCTTTATCATAGGGTTCTCTTTACTATGTGCTCAAATTATGTGCATATGCATATTGCCTTGACTATACTTAGTATTGGTATTGTGATGTACATGCTCTTGAATAAAGAAATATACCTTATTGATTGGTATGGTCTTCTTGAATGTGCATAAGGATTTTCAAAGTAAATTGCATACTTTAATTAAATTTCCCTTTCTAGAATAACCTTATGATGTGTGTGCATATGGTCTCATACTTAGTACAAGTGGTGTACGAACCCCATTTTTTTCTTTTCCCCAACATTTTAGGTTCCCGTCGTTAAAGGGATTTTGAGACGACTTTGAAGGAGGACTTTGAGTTCTTAGTCATCCAAGTTGGGTAAATCCTCACTTTCCAAGGGCAATGCCACTACCAAACTTATGATGTTCTTCTAGTTATAAGACTTTTAGTTCTTTCCTTTTCATTTGAGTACTAAACACTATATAGCCTATATGCGGCTTTATTACCTTTATGTAAGGGATATTCCCAATTGATATACTCTTATTTTATATGGTTATGAGATGAGACATCCGTGTAATACTATATTAAGTATCTTATATATCTATGTTCTATAAAAGTAAAAGACTATGTAATTTTCATATACGAAGGGTCTACGCATACTCGATATGACTATATTACGTGTATGTGAGAGGTCTATGTAAACCTCAAAATAGATTTTGAAAAGTTTTAAATTTCCCGCATTTTGACCTATGAATGTAAAGATGTAAGATAAGAGGATAGTCTTAGTCCTTAAAGAGGACGACGACGCCGGTTATGTCTAGGGGGTGCTCCCTGGATGTGATACTTCCCGTCCATGATTCATACAGAGTTTTATTCAAAATGGCTTTTGTTGGAGCGATGGTTAAGAGGTGCACAACTGTAAGAACTTCTTTTCCCCAAAAATGAGCAGCAAGTCCCCTTGCATTAACTAAACTTCTGGCCATCTCAACCACAATATGATGCTTCCGCTCGGCTACTCCATTTTTTATGGCGAGTAAAGTGTTGTAAGCTCCCTAAGAATTTCATTCTTTTCACAAGATAAAGTAAAGTCATTAGCTAAAAATCCACCACCACGGCCTATGCAAAGAGCCTTAATGTTGTAGCATGTTTGCCTCTCAATGAGTGCCATGAATTCCCTAAAATTCCCAACTGCCTTTAATTAGAAATTCATAAAATAAGCCCAAATCATATGTCTATAATAAACGGCAAATAGAAAAAATATAGACACCCACTAGATGACCGCTCTTCATTGGTCCAGATAGGTTGGCATGTACAAGCTCAAGATAATGGGCAGCTCTCCATGATTTTCCAACATGAAATTATTTTCTATTTTATTTAACGAAGATACAACCTTCACATAAATCAAGATAATCCATTTCTGGTAACCCAACTACTTTTTTCTCCTGGTTAATAATTTCAGCCCATTATTGTTCAAATGGACATAGCGATGGTACCACAGTTGAGTTTTATTAACACCTTTAGAAATTAAGACATTATTTTCAACACTTGAAACATTAAGGGGGAACATGTTATTTTGGGTCATAGGCACAACTGCTATAGTCTGACAGGCTGCACATTTAAACAAAAAAGAGTAACCACTACCCATCTGTTGTCTGATACTCATCAATTTATATGCCAAAACAAGAACTAGTTGCACAACACAAAGGAGTTTTACTTTACCCTTCATTGTATTGTTGGTTATAGTTCGTTTGCCTTCAAATCAAACTTGTTTGACATAACAAAGTCGAACCTCACTCACTTATGACTCATCGAAATCGCTAATTAAAGACCTTATTCTATTCCTATAATTCGACAATCCTCTATCAATAAACCAAACATTATGAGTATTAGTGATTGAAGTATGAGACAAGAAAAGATTACTTTCATTCTCTGTGTTCTCAGAGAAATATGCTTGATTCTGCTCATCCTTTTTCTTTGTCAAACAACATTTTTCAGTATGACTGGTCTTCTTGCAATACTGGCACTGAATGTAACTCTTGTGCTGACGATTGTAATTGAATTTGACTTCTACCTCTACTACAGCCTCGGCCTTGGCCACGAAATCTACCTCTTCCTCTTCCTTTTATAGAAAAAGTTAGGATGCTTCTATGGAGAAATATGACTCCTATTTCACCTGGAATGCTTTTTATTCGATTTTCTGATGAGACCTGTTTATCCTATCTTCATAAGAAAAAAAAAAGAACCCATGAATTCATCAAATGAATAATCAAATAAATAATTGGTTTCTTCTATAGAAGCAATAACATGCTCAATTTTTTTGGTTAAAGATCTCAACACCATTGTCACAACAAGTTCATCGTTGATTCTTCCTTACGACTATATTAGGTTAACAATGAAAGAAACTCTAGACACATAATCTTGAACAGTTTCATTTGTTTTCATACGTAATGTTTCAGAATCACAACGCAAAGGTTACAATTTACAACAACTAACTTCTTATCTCCCATATACTCCTGTTGCAGAATTTCCCAAGTTTTGTGAGAAATCTCTGCTGCTTAAATTTGAGGGAAAAGATAATCATGAAGGGATTGTTGAATTAGGAACACTTCCATCGAGTATTTCTGGCGACTTTCCAATATCAGTTGTGCATGATCTTCATCTTGATGTGCAAATACACTCTCCACCAACTCCCACAACTCCTGAGACTTTAAGAGAGTCTTCGTCTTAACACTCCAAAAATGATAATTCATCACTTTGATAATTGAAATATGTTGGAGTCACTATTAGATTTTGATGCAATTGTTTCTCTGATCTGGTATTTCTGGGGATAAAATTTGTTCTCTTGTAGCTCATAAAAATTGAGTTGATACCAAATATGTTGGATGAAAGAAGACAAAAGATAAATGAAAGAATTTGAGAGACACAAGATTTCTTTTTACTTCAAAACTTTAATGCTTTAAAAACACAACACTCCTACTTTTTCTTGTAGTCTTACAATTAACTACTAAAGCTAAAACAAAGCAACACACAAATGATGGAAAATATGGAGAAGTGGTAAACGTGGTCCACTACAATAGGAACATAATTCCATTGACTAAGTAAAACATAAATCCACTAATCCTAGAAAATAGACACACATACTTATTTTGTGGAAACGAAATATTCTTACGAATTAGTCGACATATAAACTATTATGATATGTATACATTAAATATAATTTTGATTTTTTAAAAGATTAGATTCTGAGAGGGTCAATGTGACTGCTAGATTGGATTATGATCATATCATATCATATATTTATATAAAAAAGAACCTTAGGTCCGCCTATGTGGCGCCACCAGAAACCAGAATTTCCATTAAATTTATTTATTTCCAAAACTAGCCTTTCGTTTTCATGAAAAGTTATGACTTTTATGAAAGGTTGTAACTTTTTTGACAAGTTGCAACTTTTATGAAAGATTGTAACCGTTCCAAAGGGTTGTAACTTTTGCAAAGAGTTATTGTATTTTCGAAAAGTTGTGACTTTTATGTAAAGTTCTGACTTTAATGAAGAGTTGCGACTTTTACATCTAATGTTGTAACTTTGTGAAAGTTCTTATTTTATGAAGAATTGCGACTTTTATGAAAAAAATATGAGTTTATAAAAGGTTGTGACCTTTCCTAAGGGTTGTAACGTTTTCAAAGAGTTGTGACCTTTTAAATAAGCCATAATAAGAATGTATTCCGATTATCCTTTGTTGACTATAAATAGAAGGATTTTCTTCCACTATTATTTGTAGGTGTTTTTCGCTCTAACGTAGTCGAATTCATATACATTAATTAAGTTTCTTATGAAGTTTGTTTCATTCCTCAAAGATTTCTAACTCCTATTTTATGGAGCTTAATATGTACTTTAAGTCATAGTCATTCATGTAAATCGCTAAGAAAGCAAGGTTGTTTTTATCATTATTTTTAGATATTTGTGAGTTCAAGTGCTCTCAAAATTATGCTGTGAGATTTTAATATGTTATGTTTTGAAATTTTAGTTTAGAATATCCAGTTGTGAATCGTTCCATTGAAAGGCCACCTACTTTATGGTTGATAATTGATCAATTCTTTCTAACTGCGTACTATAATCATAAAAATAACTATGCTTTAATCAAAAAAAAAAAGTTGAGGCCGGTTATATGAAACATAATCAATACAAATGACTACTCTGAGATAATGAGGAAAAGCATGTATGACACAATAAATTTTAGGATCATTTTAAAATATATACATGATACGTCATACTATAATAAAAATAGATCGATGGAGTTCATAAGAAATGAGTTGAAGATCTTCCATTTGAGTTTAGTTTATTATGTCGTTGTATGGACGTGATGTTCCATTTTACTTGGGAGTGTTGTTGTTCGAGGTTTTTTGGTCCCTTCTTTATTGTATGATTTTGTTCTTTATAACTATTTGGAATTTGGCAAATTTCATTACTTCTGACTAACTAGTTCTATGGAGATTTTTCTTAAACTTCTTTCTTATACTCCAAATCTCTCTATGACTCATACTTTCTATAAGAACAATAAAAAAATACAGAACTTTATGATTTTGGAGAACGCTTTACCTTGAAATAAAATGTTCTTGACAATGTAGGGTATATATCTAAAAAAAGTATATTATCAAATGATCATATGTGAGCTTAAGTTCAATCATGTGCGAAGCACGGGTAATTTACCTTGTATTTACATAAAAGAGAACCTTGGACCCGCGTATGTGGCACCACTACAAGTCAGAATTCTCTTTTAATTTATTTATTTTCAAAACTAGCCTTTCTCTTTCATGAAAATTTGTGAAACTTATGAAAAGCTGTGACTTTTTATGAATAGTTGCGAGTTTAATGAAGAGTTACTACTTTTATGAAAAGTTTTGACTTTTATGAAAAGTTGTGACTTTTGTGAAAATTTGCGACTTTAATGAAGAGTTGCGACTTGTATGACAAAATTTCGAGCATTGTGAAGGGTTGCAACTTTTCCAAATAGTTGTAACCTTTCTGATAAGATACAATAAATATTTGTTTACTCTACAATTTTTGTTGTCTATAAATAGAGAGATCTTCACTAATTTTTGAACTTGTTCTTCTTTTTCTTCACAATTAAATATTTGTGTAATTTTACTCATGTTGAGTGACTAAGTTATATCATTGCTTATGTTACCGATCGTGGTATGTATTTTTACAATCATTAATTTATACTTATATTATTAAGGATAAATGATAAGATATAATAAGTTTCCTTTTTATTTACAATATTAATCTTTTATGTAAGATATCATAGTATTTTAGTTTTAGTGATGCATTGGTTTTAAATGTATAATTTTATATTCTGTGGCATTAAGTTTTTGCTCAAAGCGGTACAGTAATATTACTAGTAATATATATTTGTGATACAATAATTTAGTTGATGAAATCCATGTCTCGATATAGAGATTTAAGTTATGGTTTTTGTTAGACGCTTATTGATTTTCATTGTGTCAAACCTTGCAAGTGGATTTTTTAAAGATATATGAAATAAGTTAAACAATATTATCAAGGAAATTGATCATTGAATTAATCGTTAGTAATTAAATTTAGTGATTACTATCTTTAACATTAACATGGGGAATCATATAAGTATCTAATGTGGAATTTCTAAATATCCGAAGTGGAGTGCAATTACAGATTTCTAGTGGAATGATTTATATTATATTATGGTAAGAACAATTAAAATGACTAGAACTTAGAATTCTATTTTCAACAAAAAGAAAAACAAAATATTGTGTGTTTTCTAATTTTCATGAAAAGTGTGGATTTTCATCTCCCTTTTGAACTAGGAAGAAATCTCTATAAATAGGGGGGGGGGGGGGTTCTTCTATCGTAGGTAGGAAAGTAATCAGTTTTCTACACAATACTTGTACACCCAAGTATCGAGAGAATTTGGATGTGATCTAGGTATCTTTGTAGAAGACTGCAAAGTTGTTGCCTATCTTGTAGATTCCCTTGAATGTCAGTTTAACTTGTAGATTTTCTTTAAAGTATCTGCTCACATTTCAAGAGGTAATTCTAGAATTAAATTTTTGTTATTTTATTTGATCTAGCATAAACTTAATTAGTTATCTATAATTCATATAAGCATTATTATCCTGGCCTGACTTCATTGTTAATATAGTTGCTAAACAATTATAGCGAATAATAATATATTCATTAACAATATTAATAGTTGAAATCCTGCATCCACCTTTTGTAGAGGTAAAATACTTTTAATAAAAATCTGAACTCAAGAACGTATATAAAAACAAATTTAAAATGAGAAAACAAAAGTAATGGAAATATTACAATTATTAGGGAAGTCCTTCTGAAGAATACATAGAAAATAATATTACCACAATAAAATTAAACGATAATAAACATTGCATACCCCTATCAGAATATAATCTTATCTTGACGTGCAGTGCAGTTGAGATTATTTATAACAAACAAAATCTCAGGAATACGAAAACAAAATACAAACAATTTTTTGGAAGAATATTAGAAAGAAACAATTTCAACATAGCGGGATTACATAATTTAAGGTTACAACTCATTCAAAAATACAAACATACTAATATTTTAGTTAAATATAAATATATCCTTAAGAATAATATGAAAGAAATGACATTTTTGGCGAACATGACGTACATGAAATGTTTTGTGTATTATTTTCTTTAGCTTTAATATTATTAACAAAAATTGAAGGAATTCTCTCATGGAATAATGTGAACTGTTATGCATAACGAAAACTTTCTATATAAATATCAAATAGTTGATAGTCAAGCTCATTAAAAAAAAAGCTAACAGTAAGTATTCATAAGGAATAAATACAGTGGGCTCACCATCTGATATACACTATAATTTTTTTATTGTACTTCAAAAGATGTTTTTTAAACTAAAATTTAATTCAATTAAAATATCATCTTGAGAGTGTAAAAGATCGACATCGCTTCAATTGCATGCAATGTATTGTGATAACTTTTATCAAGTAAACATTAATAAAAGGGTATGAATCATTCAGATGCACTTAAACAATAGTGTTCACATCTTAAATGTCAATTTTTAAATTACGATCAATGTAAATAACCCTATAACATTAGGAAAACTCAATGAAAGACTCACATTATCTATAAAAACATCACTTTTCGAACCTTCTTGAATTTTTTACAGAAATAAATGATTGTATAAATATTTTGACATTTTTACATTCCTTTAGCTATAAAGCACATCATTATAATTTTCATGCTCAATTTAAAGAGGACTATCACTAAATACATTCATCTCCTCAAAAGATAAATAATTGTAACAATAAATTTCACTAGGAAAGAGGTCGTTATTGCCAATCACATTTTTAGTATTCTTAGTAGCTAAGAAGAAATAAAGTCACCTTTATCACATGAATTTAAGGAAAAACTTTGTACCACATTTATTTCCATACGTCACATAATACTTCAAAAAATTTAAGATCACAATCAATGACAATTTTAGCTCCACAACCATATGCAACAAGTGTATGGTGACACTCTATTTGCATATTAATACAAAGCAACCTCACTAAGAGATTGTTTAAATTTCATAATCAGTCTCTGGAAAGTTTTTAGAAATAACTTAATGGTTGGGATAAATTTTCTTTCACCTTAATAAGTACATAATAAACCGTCTTTATCTTTATTTTATAAAATAAAGATTTAATTCTCACTCAAAAAAGTAGTCTCATCTTTATTTGCTTCATTGATTCTTTGATTTCTTTCCTTTATGAATTACCCTTTTTATTATCCTCTTCTCTTCAAGAATATGTACAAAACAAATAATAATGGTTTTCTCTTAATCCTTTCGTGCAAGAAACCCAGGGAAGCATAGGGGATTTCATTCGCAGAATGGTCCAGAGAGAAGATATTAGGATCAGTGTAAAAATCAACGTCAACATTGAGAAAAGTAGTCTTAAAGTTCTTGAATGAAATAATTTGTTGGTATGCTACTGACAGACTAACGATCCATTGATTCCATTCATTGGACACTGCCAAAAATTTCATCAATGATTTACCATTAAATAAACGTAATACATTTTTGATAACCACATCTTTGATCTTAATTCCTTCTCTCCTAATGTAGTTTGTAGGTAATTGAGATTCCTCATACCATTCCTTCTTATAAGCTAGAATCTTAAAGTCGTCTTCAGATGAAAGAGGTATAATAATCATATGAGATATGTGTGTATATATATATATATATATATATACATTTCAATTGGACAATTACAGCTCAAACTCATACTAGTTGGTGTGATTCCCATGAAACATATATTTCTACTCCTCTCTATTTAGAGCGGGAACTTTCAACATGTTCACTTACAAATGCTCATTTAAATATTGTATTCATCAACATCTGGTTAAAAAATAAGCAAAACACTATTTAAATGTGCCTTTGTAAATGAACATGTTGAAATTTCCCAACCTAAGTGGAGTGGAGTAGAAATAAATGTTTGATGGGACTTATACCAACTAGTATGTGTTTGAATTGTAATTTTCTAATTGATAGATATCTATATCTTTCATTTAATTGCAATACCTATTTTGTCTTGGATTGCAGGTTGCAGAGTGTCATGATCGGAGTGTAGACCCCATACGAGACCGGCGTCGTTAACCTCTTAGATGTCGCAGAGAAGCCTACATGTGTTATTCATACTTCACCTAGGTTAATTTTAGTGGAAAATTAAAAAAAATTGTTCTTTAACATACTGCTAAACATTCTTAACATTTCATTATCGTTCGTAATCAACCATCTAACATTAAGAGATAAACAACTGAGAGAAATAGTTCAATAAGTATTAATTGTATAATTGCCGAAATGGCACCAATTCAAAGTCTGAATCAAAAAAGGAAAGAAACGCTAGTGGAACATGCTCCACTAGATCATTCTAAAACTAAGCTAGAATGTAAATAGTAGCATCCTCGAAAGCATAAGGACCTACCAAACTCCGTATGAATACAGACGTCCGGGTAGCTGCAACAATGATTTTTAGCTCTATCGCCCACCTCTGCCTGCACCTAGAATAGTATTTATGCATAGGGTTAGTACACACTTGTACTAACTATGGGTATATGCAATCACACACCAAGGACATGTATGAGAAAGAATAGCTCTTTCCTAATGACATGCTTTTTGGAGGTCAAGTCCGTAGACTTGCCAAATCGAGATTAGGAAAGTTAGTGAACTTTCCAAATTGGATTACGAAGGTCATGCCATGAGAGTAATATACATTATCATAAATATCATATTGCAAATAGCACGTAACATCTTCATATAGTACATACCATAGAATATAACATATAACACATAACTTCTTTCATACCATTCATTCATATGCCATAAGACGTTGGAATAATAGACTTGACATTAAGACTTCCAAAATGAGGGCTCAACATATGGGACCTCATCTAGGGAGTCTTCATTAGAAAACACAGAGTCTGCTTCATTCATCCATACGTACTTCTTTTCATTTCAATCATAGGCCAGCGTGAACACCAGCTATACCTAGGGTGTAATTTAAGACATTCATCGGGTTTGCTGTGCAATGATCAGGAATAACCTAATGTCATTACCTGATTCTAGCTCACCTCTTGATTGTCCTATCCTAACACCTTTGGTATCATTCATTTCATTATGTGCTTCATTTGAGGCTGGCCTCATTCATTCATTGGGAACTTTAACTTTATCTAACATAGATCATGTGAGCATCATGCAATCAAGTGTCTCCACCACACGGAAAAGAGGTGGAATCACCAGCTAAAGTAACTCAATAACATGCTAGCGTATATGGGAATTTAACCCCGCCAGATCCCTATATTGGCAATATAGTTTCAAAGACTAGGATATGTATGGAGACCCATATTCGGGAAGACGGACAGTCTCATCTCATGAGAGTTACGTGAACCTTCGCCCTTCCCGAAAGAAGGCATCACCGCTCATAGCTAGACTATTGGTGCTCAGTATAAAGTTCCTTTACATTCAACTCTTACGTCATGGAAGTTGGCTTCTAGTATGAGGACAGCGTATCTCATTAGATGATTTCTCATCTCATCATTAGTATTAAGTGTGTTAAACTCAATAATTTCATTAGAGTGTTCAAAGAGACTAGTCTCTTCATTATCTTATACTCTCATTGGTGAGAATGTATTGGTAACATTTACTTAAAATCATTTGAGATTTGTTGTCATCATATACATTAGCCTCATATCATGTTGTCACCACATTATTCATTATTAGCACCTTTGCTTTTCATAGTTACTCACCTCTTATTACGAGAATGTTCATTTCATTATTTCATCGTTCATCTCATCATACGCGAATGCACTTGGCCATTTAGAGTATCTTACACTCATACTTAACCCTCCTAGGGTTCATCATTTCATTATGTACATCTTAGGTTCACTTACTTTTGATCGTATGTTAGACTTATGTGTCTATACATACAAGCCATGGGGCTTCATTCATAGTTCGTTAAGTGATTCTTACTTTCCTAAGATTATGTAATAGAAGACTTATGTATCTTGTATATATGCCAAGATCTTAATTTTTGATCTAAGTAGATGGCATTACTCTTTGATATTTTACTCACGTATGACTTATGTATCAATACAGATGTTTGGTCAAGGGAACCCAAATCTTGAATCACTTGGATATCATTTATATTTTTCATTGATTTGATTTCTAATATTCATAACATTAGAACTATAAATTTAATCTCAACATTAACATTGAAAGATAGATTTTCTATTTAATTTTACTCTTAATTTAGCCGAAGGGTTGTGGGTTTGAACCCCAACAACCTCGTTTTCTTTTTCATAAGAATACATTGCTCATTTTCGCCAAAACCAAGAGGTTGTGGGTTCAAACCCCCAAATCCTCTTTCATTTTTCTTCTAATTTTGTTGTGGAGGCTATGAGGTAGTGGGTTCGAACCCCCACACCTCTCATTTATTTGTTTTTTAATTTTCTCCTCCTTCTCCCCACAGATCGCGAGTTTGATTCCCCCAATCCCATTCTTTTTCTTTTTTTTTCTTTGTGGCGAAATCAGTAGCTAGGATCGAATCCCCCAGCCCCCTTTTTCTTTTTTCTTTGCCTCGCGAAACATGTAGCTAAGAGGTTTGATTCACCTTAGATCCTTCACATTTTTCTTTCATTTTCAGACATCTCAACATGTGAGGTTTTGGGTTCAATTCCCACTGACCTCACTTATTTAATTTTCCATTTTAAAACACAGATTTCAACCTTATTATAGAGTACCCAAATCTGGAAAATTCTTTTCATTATTCAACTCATTTTTAGTCACATTGTTCATAAATTTAGTAGGCTAAAAGATGGTTATTTGAATCCACTATATTTCATGGTAATGAACATCACATTGTACACACATTGCACACATAAAATACACATGAAATACATGATTTATACAACCCCAAAACAGTGGCCAGAGCCACTGCCCACGTGCACACACACACACCAACTTTTCGATCACACTTTTTTAATATCTTTTCATAATTTACCTCACATAAACATGTTCACTTTTAATATAATTACATCATTCATGCCTAACTCTAGCATCACAACATATCCATCCTACGAATTCTTTTGGGAGCTAACGACAATTACATACAAAGGGGAACAACCTTAGTTTTTCAAGACCTTGAGAATTGTTCGAAGGAAAGTACTCTTGGAGAAAGAATTCCAATAGAGAAATCCATAACTTTTGATGTTGTTCAAGTGTGAAGCTGCTGCCCAGAAACTCCTCCAAACCACGCCCAGTTCTCCTCAACGTACACACCACTCGAAGAACAACCTCCCTTTGCCTTGATTTTTTTTATTACCTTGCTTTTCTTTAAACTTTTCATTACTAAACTGTTCTTGAGCTTTCTTGTTAGTTAGAGCGTGAGAGAATGAGAGTTGAGAGACGTGAAAAAGAGTTGAGAAACGTGAGGGAGAGAGTTATTAGGATTAGGAGACTAAATTCAAGACTTAGTTAAAATAGGATTTAATTAAATTACTACCAAAATCTGATTTATTTTAATTAATACGTGAAAGGATAATTTTACCCTTAATGAAAATTTAGATAGATGAATAAATCATCAATTCCTTGCTCTTAGTGGGGCTCAACCCGAGTGGTACCCCATTTGTGAAATGGGTTACTCCGGGTCGCCCCAATCCGAATTGATCTTTTAATTAAACTAATTTATTTATTTATTCATTCCTCAGGGTAATGACAATATTACCCTTGTCTTGGAAAAGGCCATTTTACCTCTGGACCATCAAAACTTAAAATTTGCTCTTTTAAATCGGGTTAAGTCTCCTTCGATTAAATCTTCATTTTCGCGAGCCTTGCTTGGTTGGTTCCAACCTTTCAAAGCTCAACTAACACCCCAAGTTAGTTGACTTGGTCATAGTAAGGGTTCTGAGGTCTTGTTCTACCCATATCAATCCGTGTGAACCTTGGTTTAATCGCAAGCATTCTTGACACCCTAAGTCTTGATCCTATTCATTTTTAGGGTTGTTGCATTATCCCCCCCCCTTAGGAACATTCGTCATTGAATGACACTACAACTTCACATCGTAATGCCAGTCAGATCATAATAAAATCACTATTCACAGCCAATCAATAGCAACAAAATACGGAGAGATAAGGAAACATAGGGTTAAGAGTAGGAAGTATAAACTCTAAGGGTCATTTTCTGTTATCAGCATATGACTTCTGCCGACTGTAAGCAGTAGTCAACCTGTCCCTAATCAATCTGACCTTCTCTAAGTCCTCATGAATGATCTTCGGACCCAAAATGATTGACTCTACAACCTTAAGCCACCCAACTGGAGATCTACACCTCCTACCATACAGTGCCTTTAACGGTGCCATCCCAATGATGGAGTGATAGCTATTATTATACGAGAACTCTTTCAAAGGCAGATGGTCATCCAGTTACCTCTAAAGTCGATTACACACGCTCTCAACATGTCCTCCAATGTCTGAATGGTGCGCTCTGCCTGCCCATTTGTCTGAGGGTGAAAGGCAGTGCTAAGCTTCACCTGCATGCCCAAGCTCTTCTGGAAAGATCTCCATAAATGTAAAGTAAACAGAGCTCCTCTATCTGAAATAATAGACAAGGGAATCCAATGCCATCTCACAATCTCATCAATGTAGAGTCTCGCATAATCCTCAGCTCTGTAAGTAGACTTCACAGGGATAAAGTGGGCAGACTTAGTCAATATGTCCATAATAACCCATATGGAGTCATGCTGCCTCCTAGTCCTCGGAAGACCAACCACGATGTCCATATTAATGGCCTCCCACTTCCAAGTCTAAGCCTCAATAATTTGAGTCAGACCGCCAGTCTTAAGATGCTCTGCCTTGACCTGCTGACAGTTAGGACACTTGGCCACATATTCTGCAATTTTCTGCTTCATGCCATCCCACCAAGAAATCTGCTTAAGATCATGATACATCTTGGTGGAACCTAGATGTATGGAATATCTTGAACCATGAACCTTTTCAACAATCTTGGTCCGCAAATCATCTACATCTGGTACACCCAGTCTGTCCTGATACCTAAGTATGCCATCACCTCCCAAAGCGAAAGACTCATTCATCTTCATCAGCACTGAGTCCTTCAACTCCTTTAACACAAAATCTACATGCTAACCCTGCTTGACTTCAACTACCAAAGATGATTCAGAACTAGGATGAACTGAAACATCCCCTCTAGTGGAGTCAACCTAACACACACCCAGTCTTGCCAGTCTGTGTACATCTTTCACCAGCTCCTACTTCTCATTCTCAGCGTCGGTTGTACTTCCCATGCTCATCCTGCTCAAAGCATCAGCAACAACATTAGCCTTACCTGGATGGTAGTGCACAGTCATGTCATAATCCTTCAACAACTACAACCATTTCCACTGACGTCGATTCAACTACCTTTGTGTGAACACATACTAGAGACTCTTATGGTATGTGAACACATCCACGTGTATTCCATACATATAACGCCTCCACAGCTTCAGTGCAAACACAACAGCTGCAAACTCTAGGTCATGAGTGGGATAATTCTTCTCATGAACCTTGAGCTGTCTGGAAGCATAGGCTATCACGTTACCAGCCTGCATGAGAACACAACCCAAACCAACCCTAGATGCATCACAATAAACCGTGTAATACTCACCACACTTAGGTAGAGTAAGCACCCGGGCTGATGTGAGTCTGTCCTTGAGCTCTTGGAAACCCTTCTCATAAGTCTCCGTCCATTCAAACTTGGCTTTCTTCTTAGTCAGAGTTGTCAATGGGGCAGCAATGGAAGAAAAGCCCTCCACAAACCTGCAATAGTAACCAGCCAATCCCAAAAAGCTACGAATGTCAGTGGGAGTAAGAGGCTTTGTCTAGTTCTTTACAGCCTCATTCTTCCTGGGTTCCACCTCTACACCATGATCGTACACAACATGACCCAGGAAGGTCACCGATCTGAGCGAGAATTCATACTTGCTGAATTTGGCATACAATTGATGTTTTCTCAGTACCTTTCATGGTTAGTCTCAAATGTTGTTCAAGCTCTTCCTTTGTCTTAGAGTAGATGAGAATGTCATCAATGAATACTTTGATGAAAGAGTCAAGGAATCCACAGAACACCCTGTTCATGAGATCCATAAATGCAGCAGGTGCATTTGTGAGACCAAATGACATGACTAGAAAATCATAGTGCCCATAGCGGGTACGAAAGGCTGTCTTCGGGATATCTCCATACCTAACCCTAAGCTTATGATACCCTAAACGAAGATCAACCTTAGAGAAGAAACTAGACCCTTGTAGCCGATTGACGAATCATCTATTCTGGGGAGTGGATACTTGTTTTTGATAGTCTTTTTGTTGAGCTGCCGATATTAGATATACATTCTAAGGGTCCCATCTTTCTTCTTTACAAACAACACTGGAGCGCCCCAACGGGATATGCTCGGCTGAATGAAACCCTTATCAGTGAGATCTTTAAATTGCAACTTCAACTCTTTGAGTTCTTCTGGAGCAATTTCATAAGGAGGAATTCAGATTGGTTTAGTATCGGGTTCTAAGTCGATACCAAAGTCGATCTGTCAAAGGGGAGGGACTCCAAACAAATCTTCAGGAAACACATCTAGGAACTCATTTACTACAGGCACTGAGTCTATGGAAGGAATGTCATGATCTAAATCATTAACACTCACAAGATGACATAGTAACCCCTTGGACATCATTTTGTTGGCCTTAAGATTTGAAATCAAGGGATTGGGACGAATCGAATTGTACCCCTCCAAGACTAACTCTTCTTCATTAGTGAAGCAAAATTTCACCACTCTACTACGACAGTCCAAGCAAGCATAACAACTATGAAGCCAGTCCATGCCAAGAATAATTTCAAAATCATGCATGGGTAACTCAATCAAATTTGCACACATAGTATTACCACTTAAAATTATTGGGAAATCCTTTTATACCCTATCAGTTCTTACATTTTCTCCTAAAGGCGTACTAACCACTATAGGATCATGCAGATCTTCAAGTAATACTTCAAAAGTAAGGGCAAGCAGAGGAGTTACAAAAGAAAACGTACACCCTAGATCAAGTAAAGCATAAACAGAAGTTGAGAATACTTGTAACATACCTGTAACAACATCACCGCACTTCTCCTGCTCCTCCCTGCCCTTCATGGAATAGGATTTGTTCCTTTTGGGGGGTTCGGCTGCTGCTGCACCTTGTGGATTAGGCCTAGGCTGAGCATTACTTCCATCATCACCTCTGTTCTGTGGAAAGTCTTTGACCATGTGTCCACTCTTACCACAACCGAAGAAGGATTTTGTTCCCTATCTGCATTCCCCACTGTGAGCTTGGCCACACTTAGCACAATTCGTCTTACGACGATGCATCTCACCTCCATTTCCCTTCTTGGGCGCAGGTATGCCTCCTCTAGGTGTATCACCTCTCTGAGGATTTGAATTCCCAGAATGTGTTTCCCCTTTTTGAACCTTGGCTTCTCACGCACGCCAAAGTTATTTTTGTGGCCTCCATGACACGGACCTGCCTGATTTGAGGCCTAGGCCTCCTAACATCACAAACACCTCTCTTTCTACGGATGTCCTCTACCTGCTGGACATGCACCATCAACCTGGAAAGGTCCATATTATCATGGAGCATCGCAAACCAACACTACTCCTCCAGGTCTCCATTGATTCCCGTGAGAAACCTACTCATCTCATCCCGGCTGTTAGAAACCAGGGAAGTAGCATACCTGGATGATTTTAAGAAAACTCAATATCCTCCCCATGTTTGCTATTAAATACTAGGAAATGTAACATACTTTTATAGCTTAACAAACATTAGGGAATACACCCTGACTGTCATAAAGCCTTGTTTAAGGTTGATGAACTCCTCAACCTTGGCTTCCCTCATATCTCTGGGGAAGAATCTTTCCAGAAATGCTGTCTTGAACAACTCCCAAGTGATTGGCACTCCACCTAAGACACGGCTATCTTGCCACATCTTGCACCAAGTCTGTGCAACATCCGTGAGTTTATAGGAAGCCAACTCAGCCTTCTCAATATCAGTGGCCCCCCATAGCCACCAGGATCTTATGCACTTCGTCTACAAATTCTTGAGGATCCTCTGATGTCTTAGCCCCTGTGAATATTGGAGGATTCATCCTCGTGAAATTTTGCAGTCTGTTAGCCATGCTTTGAACCGGTGGGTTCTCCCTTTGAACATCCTGCCGGTTGACTTGGGCAGTCATAGCCTGAGCCTGCATCATAATGGCCTGTGCCATCTGAGCAAGAGATGCCCTCACCTCAGCATCATTTAACCCAGCATGGTTAACCGACATGGCCACTCCTTCAGCTAGGGCCTGGGGTGGAACTTGATTGCCCTCAGCAGCTGCTCCTCATCTCCTCTAACCAATAGCCCTCCTAGTGTTCATTCTCTGAAAGCAACAAGGATTGATGTTAAACACTCTCATAACACCTAGAACTCATACATTAGGAAAAGCATGATAAGATCAGAAGAAGGGAAATTTTCCTACGCATCATGCAGTCTCTAATTTAGGATAGTGGTGTACTTCACTACCATGACTTAGAAACTACTCAATGTGGTTGATGTGAACTTATTATTTTCGTTATTTAACCTAGTACTTTGATACCAACTTTATCACGAGCGAAGTGTAGAAATACGAGACCGGCGTTGTAACCTCTCAGAGGTCGCAGACAAGTCTACATGCGTTATTCATACTTCACCTAGGTTAATTTTAGCGGAAAATTAAAAAAATTTTGTTCTTTAACATACTTGCTAAACATTCTTAACATTTCATAATTGTTCATCATCAACCATCTAACATTAAGAGATAAACAACTGAGAGAAATAGTTTAATAAGTATTAATTGTATAATTGCCAAAATGGCACCAATACAAAGTCTGAATAAAAAAAAGAAAAAAAAGGCTAGTGAAACATGCTCCACTATCTCACTCTAAAACTAAGCTAGAATGTAAAACAGTAGCATCCTCGAAAGCATGAGAACCTACCAAACTACGGATGAATGCTGACGTCCGATTAGCTGCAACAATGATCCTGTAGCTCTATCACCCACCTATGCCTGTACCTAGAATAGTATAGATGTATAGGGTTAGTACACACTTGTACTAAGTATGGGTATATGCAAGCACACACCAAGGACATGCATGAGAAAGACTAGCTCTTTCCTAACGACATGATTTTTGGACGTCGAGTCAGTAGACTTGCAAAATCGAGATAAGGAAAGTTAGTGAACTTTCAAAATTTGTTTAGGAAGGTCATTCCATGAGAGTAACATGCATCATAATAAATATCATATTGCACACAGCACGTAACATCTTCATATAGTACATACCATAGCACATAACGTATAAGACATAGCTTCTTGAATATCATGCATTCATATGCCATGAGACCTTGGAATCATGAACTTGACATTAATATTTTCCAAAATGAGCGCTCAACACATGGGACCTCAACTAGGGAGTCTTCATTAGCAAACACAGAGTTTGCTTCATTCATTCATACATACTTCATTTCATATCATTCATAGGCCAGTTTGAACAACAGCTATACCTAGGATGTAGTTTAAGACATTCATCGGGTTTACTGTGCAATGATCAAGAAAAACCTAATGTCATAACCTGAGTCTATATCACCTCTTGATTATCCTATCCTAACACCTTTGGTATCATTCATTTCATTAGGTGCTTCATTTGAGGCTGGCCTCTTTCATTCATTGGGAACTTTAACTTTAACCAACATAGATCATGTGAGCATCATGAAACAGTGTCTCCCCCCACACCGAAAAGAGGTGGAATCACCGACAAAAGTGACTCAATAACATGCTAGTGTATATAGGAAATTAACCCCGCCAGATCCCTATATTGGCTGTATAGGTTTAAAGACTAGGAGATGTATGGATACCCATACCCGGCAAGCCGGACAGTCTCATCTCATGAGAGTTACGTGAACCTTCGTCCTTCCTGAAAGAAGGCTTCACCACTCATAGCTAGACTATCGGTGCTCAGTATAAAGTTCCATTAAATTCAGCTCATATGTCATGGAAGTTGGCTTCTAGTATGAGGACAACTAGATCATTAGATGATTTCACATCTCCTCATTAGTATTAAGTGTGTTAAACTCAATACTTTCATTAGAGTGTTCATAGACACTGTTCTCTTCATTATATTACACTCTCATTGGTGAGTACGTATTGATAATATTTACTTAGGATCATTTGAGATTGCTCTCATCATATAAATTAGCCTCATATCATGTTGTCACCACATTCTTCATTATTAGCACCTTTGATTTTCATAGCTACTAATATCTTATTACGTGAATGTTCATTTCATCATTTCATAATTGATCTCATCATATGCCAATGAACTTTCCCATTTAGTGTATCTTACACTCATACATAACCCTCCTAGGGTTCATCATTTCATTGCGTACATCTTAGGTTCACTTACTTTTGAACGTATGTTAGACTTATGTGTTTATATATACAAGCCATAGGGCTTCATTCATAGTTTGTTAAATGATTCTTACTTTTCTAAGATTATGTAGTACAAGACTTACGTATCTTGTATATATGCAAATATCTTGATTTTTTATCTAAGTAGATTGCATTACTCTTGGATATTTTACTCACGTATGACTTATGTATCAATACGGATATTTGGGCAAGGAATCACTTGGATATCATTTACATTTTTCATTAATTTTATTTCTAATATTCACAACATTAGAACTCTAAATTAAATGTCAACATTAACATTGACGGATAGATTTTCTATTTAATTTTTCTCTTAATTTAGCTGAAGCGTTGTGGGTTCGAAACCCCACAACCTCTTTTTATTTTTCATTAAGAATACATTGCTCATTTTCTCCCAAAACAAGATTTTGTGGGTTCAAACCCCAACATCCTCTTTGATTTTTCTATGAATTTCGATGTGGAGGCTGCGAGATGGTGGGTTTGAACCCCCAAAGACTCTCTATCTTTATTTTGTTTAATTTAGGCGAGTGGCAGTGAGGTTGTGGGATAGAACCCCCACAGCCTCACCTCATTTCCTAATTAATTTCGCTTCTTCCTTCAGTCTCGAGGTCGTGGGTTCGATTTCCACGCATCACGTTTTCTTTTTCCTTATTTTCTTTTCTTTCGCGCGTACTTGGAGGTCGTGGGTTCGAATCCCACGCCTCCTATTTATTTGTTTAATAAATTTTCTTCCTCTTCTCCCCACAGATCGCAAGTTCGATTCCCCCCAGTCTCATTCTTTTTTTTTCTTTGAGGCGAAATCAGTAGCAATGATCGAATCCCCCAGACCGCATTTTCTTTTTTCTTGGCTCACGAAACCAGTAGATAAGAGGTTCGATTCCCCTTATCTCCTTCACATTTTTCTTTCTTTTTTCAGCCATCTCAACATGTGAGGTCTTGGGTTCAATTCCCACTGACCTCACTTATTTAATTTTCCCTTTTAAAACCCAGATTTCAACCTTATTATAGAGTACCCAAATCTGGAAAATTCTTGTCATTATACAACTCACTTTTAGTCACATTGTTCATATGTTTAGTTGGCTAAAAGATGGTTATTTCAATCAACTATCTTTCATGGTAATGAACATAAAATTGTACACATATTGCACACATAAAATATACAAGAAATACATGATTTATACAACCCCAAAACAGTGGCCAAAGCCACTGCCCATCTGCACAGACACACACCAAATTTTCGATCACACTTTGAATATCGTTTTCGTAGTTTCCCTCACATAAACATGTTCACATTTAATATAAATACATCGTTCATTCCTAAATCTAGCAGCACAACATACCCATCCTACGAATTCAATTGGGAGCTAAGGACAAGGACATACAAAAGGGGAACAACCTTAGTTTTCAAGACCATGAAAATCATTCGAAGGAAAATACTCTTGGAGAAAGAATTCCAGGAGAGAAACCCATACCTTTTGATGTTGTTCAAGTGTGAAGATACTTCCCAGAAACTCCTCCAAACGACGCCCAATTCTCCTCAACGTACACACCACTCGACGAACAACCTCCCTCTGCCTTGACGTTTTTTATTACCTTGCTTTTCTTAAAACTTTTCATGTGTTTTTCAAGTCTGAAGAACAATTATTACTAAACTATTCTTGAGATTTCTTGTTAGTCTGAACGTGAGAGAATGAGAGTTGAGAGACGTGAAAGAGAGTTGAGAAACGTGTGGGAGAGAGTTATTAGGATTAGGAGACTAAATTCAAGACTTAGTCAAAATAGGATTTAATTAAATTAATACCAAAATCTGATTTATTTTAATTAATACGGGAAAGGACCATTTTACCCTTAATGAATAGATTTTAACTGATGATTAAATCATCAATTGCTTGCTCCTAGTGGGGCTCGAACCCGAGTGGTACCCCATTTGTGAAATGGGTCACTCCGGGTCGCCCCAATCCGAATTGATCTTTTAATTAAATTTATTAATTCCCAAGGGTAATTATTATATTACCCTTGGCCTGAAAAAGACCATTTTACCCCTGGACCCTCAAAACCTACAATTTCTTCTTTCAAGTCTGGTAAAGACTCCTTCGGTTAAATCTTCATTTTTGCGAGCCTTACTTGGTTGGTTCGAACCTTTCAAAGCTCAACTAACTCCCCAAGTTTGTTAAATTGGTCGTAGTAAGGGTTTTGAGGTCTGATTCTACGCGTTTCAATCCGTGGGAACCTTGGTTTAATTGCAAGCATTCTTGACACCCTAAGCTTGATCCTATTAATTTTAGGGTTGTTACACAGAGGACGACTTTAAGGTTATCGCTTATAAGAAGGAATGGAATGAGGAATCTAAATTTCATGCAGACTACACTAGGAGAGAAGACATGGAGATCAAATATGTGGCAATGAAACATTTATTCCCTTTCCTTCCTGGTAAATGATTGTTGAAGTTTAGAGGAGTGTCGAATGAATGGAATCATTGGATAGTTAGTTTGTTAGTAGCATACGAGCAAAATATTTCATTGCACAAACATTTAGGCTACTTTAATAAAATTGTGTATGTGGATTTCCAATCAGATCCTAATTTCTTATCTTTGGACCATTGTGTGAATGGACTCCCCCTTCCTTCCTTGGTTTCTTGCCTGGAAGGATTAAAGTTCTCAGTTTTAGAAGTGGCTGCGCTTTTGCCAGCGGGTTGCTCCTGTGAAAAAAAATAATTTAAAATGTTAATCTTACAATAAGAAAACTTCTTAGTCATACTATGTTGATTTTCTCTTATACCATCTTGTTTCCTCTTACTTTCTTCACTTGTCTTCATTTCTTATTGTGACAATTCATTTTCATTTTTCAACTATGTTTTATTGTTTCTTGTAGACACTCCCTAACTTCTTTCAAAATATCCTATTTTTTTAATATCTTGAGTTTCCACTATTCACTCTTTTATTTATTTATGTTCTCTTTTATTCATTTCGTTGGACTGCAAGTTTCCGAAGATTTCATTTAAATCATTGGCATAACTAAAGTGCCAAAGACTACCTACATTGTTGAATTAACTTTTACCAAAATGAGATTGTTGTAAAATGGAAGAGTCCCATAAACCAATAGAATGCGGAAATCATAAATATCTCGAGGATACATTTGAGTTGTTAGATGTTCCCAACCAATTCAAAATCTAAATTCCTACAAATGTTAACTATATATGTGAATCTAGTGGTTTTTCTTGCACTCATAGGGTTTTAAATTTGGTTATATTTTCGGAGATAGCCCTTGTATATTCTTCAAAGTGTTGGAGAAGCCTCCATTGATACTAGGAAGGATTTTCCATATATGTTCTTACCAAATTATATTTAACAAATATCCAATAGAGAGAAAAAGATACAACCCATAAAACTTACCTACTAGAGTAGTCACCGAAAAATATTGTCTACCACAATAGTACTAATCCTCTTCTATATATACCACTAGGGTTGACTAAATTAAGAAAATACATAAATATCGTTAATAATATTGAAATCATACATTCATACTATTACTTAAAAATCCTAAATCATAATAATAATCTTTTCCTATATTGTGTAACTAAAACATCACAATCTTTTGTATTTGTTCTTTGATTTTCATAATCTCTTTAAATACTATATGCTCTTCATGCAAAATAGAAATCCTTCCATGGAATGAATTCCTCCCGGACTTGTTATACATCACCCATATACTTTTTTGATCTGTCTTTACCCCTACTAATATCTAATATAATTAACCTTTGAAATCTCCTAGCGTGGACATTTGTACATCTCCTAACTAGGGCATTTGTGCATCTTCCTTTCACATGTGCAAATTATGTCAACCTTGTTTCCCTCATCTTATCTACCATGGAGGTTACTTTTTCCTTTATCTAAATATACTAAATATCTTCATAGATAATTTTATCACTCCTTGTATACCCACACATCCAACTCAACATCCTCATTACTATAACATACAACTTCTTAACATTGGAATTCTTGACTAGATAACACTCCACCACATACAACAAATACATTTTAACCATGGTTGTATAAAGATCATTTTTTAATTTCGTTGATGCATTTCTATACACAAGGGGCTACATATCTCTCACCAGGGACCCTATATTACCTAGGAAACATTCCAAACTAGTTGAATTCACTCATTTCATCTTCCAAGGTTCTTGATCACATGGACTACAAATAATAAAATTGAGGCACACATTTCATTTGAAGAATTGTTTACTTTCTGAACTTTCAAGGTTGTAACTATATATAGTAAGGTCATTTTTTATTAACTTCAATTTCTATATGTTTCTATGATAAATCAATTGGGAGAACATAACATTTTCTTCAAAAACTTATTTATTCAAGTAGGATAAAATTAATCAACAAATATCCATGACGGTATACTACTACAACTAGAATCCCTTCTAGTCAATTTAAGAAGCTAGAGTTTCATAAACTAGTAAAGGCAAGGCAGAAACAACATAAAACTAATAAGCATGACATGAAAACCTACATTTTCATGGACAATTTCAATCCTAATCTACTTATCAATTTAAGAAAAAACTGAAATTTTCATGCTTTGTTTATGGCTATTGCCCACGACAATGAATCACCCGATTGGTTTAATACTGCTACAAGCTAGAATGTCAAAAATCAACAACACAAGAAAATCAGAATATACCCCCTCAAAATAAACCCATATGCAACAAATTCAAACTTTTAAGGGTAGAAATTTATACCAGATAAACTCTATTCCAACAAAATCCTTTAGGTGTGATGAAGCTTTAGGATATCAGCTTAAATGCTTTGTCCCTGTTAATCAGCAACAAAATTGTAAGGGACTTTTGTATCTGGTCGACAAACAAAGAGAAAATCATGAACATTTAGGTAAAAGAGCTTCGATTTGGAATTTCGTAACTCAAAAGATATTGAAAAATCAGAGACATATTTTGAAATCATTCTTCAATTGTCCAGTGAAAAATCATTACTTGTTGATTGAAAAATACCTGTTAATTTGGGCGAAAATCCGTTCTTACAAAGCCTTTAAAATATCAGAGTTAGGGCAACTACAATCTCTTTTAGAGACTTGGAGAGTTTTTTTGTTGTTTATGAATTTTCTTTTCGGAAAAATAAATATTTTAGGAGAGTTAAATTTGTTGGAGGTAATAAAATATTTTTGTGAAAACTATAAGACCACTCTTGGTAAGTGTTGCTTTCTTAATTATAAAAATAAATCACTTTGAAAGTGTTGCCGTTTATATAAGCAAGATAATCTAAATAAACAATAAACAAATATTAAAAATTAGACAATTAAAGAAGATAAGCGGGAAGTTAAAGTTATACCCAAATATATGGGAAAGAAACAATTTTAATGTATATACTACCTAAAATAATTATAATAAAAACAAATAAAGGGCGTCCTTACCTTCCACCCACAAATAAAGAGTGTCCTTACAAATAAAGAAACAATTTTAATGTATCAACTTTCATCATCTTCGTTAAAGGGCCTAATTACCCCTACCTTACCTTCCAAAAGCATAGTGTCCAAGAAGGTGCGTAGCGTCTCTGCCTAAGTTTAAGAGACACTATACTATTAATAGGGACGTTTTAGACTAAGAAAATATAGGCTCTTAGTTAGGCCCTCTAAACATCTAGTGAAACAGTTTGGACGAGCACTTAGCTCATAATTATCTCATTGACCTCTAGATTAGGTTATTTAGCATGCTTGCAACCACAATAAAAGTTAAAGGTCTCATGGGAAGTGCGTATCATACAATCATTTAAGCAGATAGAACAACATATATTAATTAATAAAAGGGGAAAAAGTTATGACATAGTTCAACTTTAAAGTGGCCAAAATATCATTTATAATGCAAAAACTAAAATATTTCAAGTAGAATTTAATTAAGACAACAAACTTTAATTCTAAAATGGTTCTGATTATCATTCAATAATTAATTGCATTAACTATAAAATTAGTATGAAAACGCATAAATAAATCAATGAGCAGTATTCATGCTACGACTTTATTATCAATCTATTTAATGAAACTCCTTTAGGCATGATTTCTAAGTTAAAATATGTCATTATTATGACTGTTTACTAACATGCTACAATTAACTCAAGACTTGATTGATCCGCATGTTGAATCTAATTCATTAAATCCTCCAGACATGGTTTTCTAGCCGAAGAATAAGATAACTATTATTCAACGTACATACACAATTTTCTAGGTGAAGTATAGGACAACAATTATTCAACTTATATTTAAGACTTGATTAATCGACATACTACAATTCTATTATCATTCTTATTGATGCAAATCGTATAGGCATGATTATACGTGAAAATATATCATTATTAATGCTAGCTATTCACATGCTACAGTAAATTCAAGACTTGATTGATCAACATGTTGAATCTTATTCATAAATCCTAAGGACATGATTTTCTAGGCGAAGAATAAAATGAAAATTATTTAATCTATATGCATGGTTTCTACGCCATGCATATAAAATTCATTTAGTTGTTCCTATAGGCATGGTTTCTATCTCATGAAACGGATTATTAAACACTTAATCAATTTTAGAAAAACAAAATATTATAAGCGTTGTATCTAGACTAGCTTGTTACATATATAGAATTCATTAGGCGAACAATAACTCAATTTTAACACGATGAAGATATTAACTAGTTTTAGACAAAGATATCTGCATAAGAAAGCATAAATAATATCACACAAGCATGTTTTCAAATTTTAGCATGGGGCGCAAAATTTAATTTATTACATGTTGATTTATTTAGATCCATTTAGATACTAGAGGGTGTTTTTGTTAATTGGTAGAATGTGTTAGTGTTGAGTCATTGAAATAATCAAAATAAAGATGTAATTTTATAGTTAATAGGGGGAAAACCACAAGGAAACAAAATGAATTAATCCCATTACAATTTTTTCCTTATAAAGAAGAAAGTCAAATCATTCGACGCTTCTTTAATCAGGAGAAATTTACCAAGTTTAGAGCATGTAATGTCTTTAAATTCATATAAGGCAGGAGGGAACCATTTAGTATCAATATTATATAAAATTCATGTAACTAAGAATTTGTATTCAATTAATCAAGGCAATGAGGCAATAATTAATGGTAGCCAAGATAACATAAGATTATCTAAGGGAGCAAATAATTACCGACAAAGTAAGGGTCAAAACATACAATTTTACGACTAATTCATAAAAAATAAAGTGACTAAAGAAGAAGAAAGATATATAAATTCCACATATAGCACGAAAAGGAAAGGAATTGGATAATGTTTTCCTCTTAAAAAAGGGAGGATAAAATCAGCAAAATTTTCATTATGTCTTAATCGAATACAACCTTTGTCCTTTACATAAATAGTATGTAAGAATTAGCCTATCTTTCAATAAGGTAACTGCTATCAATTAACAAAATAAATAATTTAGTTAACTTTACTTTTAACAATAACCACAAAATATATTCATATCTCGATCTGTAGAAAGATTTTGACATCTATTCTATTAGCATATAGATCAAGAAGCATACCAAGGTAATGGAATTTCAACATAGAAATCACAAGTAGATAAACCAACATTTAAGAATATTAAGAGATGAATAATAATTAACAGAAAAAGGACAAACCTGAATGGATATGTTAAAGATCCTTCTTTTGACCAGCTTGAAACTTTGAGAAACTCCATCGGAGCTCGCTGCTGCTGATAGATAGTCTTGACGCAGCTTCTACCTCAGCTGGATTTGCCGTAATAAGAAAGAGGAAAAGAGAGAGAGGAGAAATGCCGATGGAGGACACCGACGTCTACTCGCCTAGGGGGTGTGGCCTCCAGTCAGCGACAAAGAGGAGGGAGGAGAGACTTGCAGTTCTTCTCTTGCTGAAGAGGAAGAAGGAGAATAAAATTAGGGTCTGGGTATTTTAGGTTGAAATCAGAAAGAATGGTTGGTAAATCCTAATCGTTGGATATGTGAAAATAAAAGGCAAGGATAGGATCTTAGAATTTACACAAGTGATTAACGGTCAAGATTGATGTATTTGGTTATTGGTTTGTTTTGTAATCGCTGTTATTGAAATAAAGTTTATTATCAAGATTGATCTATTTGATTATTGGTTGGATTTGTAATGGCTATTATTGGAATAAAGTTTTCTATAATTGAAATGTAAAGGTGGATACAATTGAAATGAAAATGAATAGGGTAGAGGACGAATTAAGTAAATTAGAATAGAATAAGCGAAGATTCAGAAGACTGGGAAAGTGCTATTACTTTAATAAAATACCACAGATATTAATATATCTTCTTCCATTAATAAAATACCATTGATATTTATATATTTTCATACAAATTAAGCACATCTATGTATTAAAATATTAAAGTAATTATTTTGAGACTAAATATTGATAATTATAATCATAAGATAACTTAATAAAAATATTTTTGATAATTATAATAATAAGATAAATTAATTTAAAAAATATACTATATTTTTAATTCCTTAAAAAATGATGAATACTAAATATATAATTTTTTAGAGAGGATCAATTAAAATTTACAACCCTGAAGAAGTGATAAAACTACGTATTTAGTGGAATAGCACTACTGAAAGGGTTATAGGCTGGTAAAAATCGGGTTTCAATACCTACCCCTTGGTTTCTTGTGAATGAAGGATAAAATGTTGGGCAACCAACATTGACCTAGTAACCGATTTTGTCCACCTGATAAGAGATGTCACTGGGATCAATTGAAATGTTATAGGGTCTAAAGGGTTATGACCAAGACATTGGCATTAAGTTGCTTACGTATCTCTAGTATTATGAGAACCAGGTCGTGTGTAATTTAAGATTTAGAAACAAATGAAGGTCTTAAAAATTAAACAAAACTAGAATTGGAATGTAGCAGCTTGAATGGATAAGATTAAAGCAGCGAGAGAGAACGACACAGCGATTTACAGTTTAAGAAAGAATCAAATGAAAAATGGTAAATACGAGAAGAAAAGAATTGAAAGGGTTTTTGTTACAATAAATATGTAAGCCCGATAATCGTAGCTGAGAGGACAATTGATTAAGCTTGCAATATCATTCTTTGTAAATCTGTAGCTTGTAATATGACTAAATAATGTTATAGAGCAAATATATATCAATAAATGGCGAAATATAAACATGATAGAATTTATCGTATTGACCATGATTGTTACTTCAAGTTCATGAAGATGACGTCTTAGGTTATGATGTCTTTTATTTGATATTAACTTTGTATGGGTGTATTTATTTTAGCACCATGTCCATAACTTGATTAAAAAGTGGCTTCAACAATGCTCTGGCTTAATTTAATTTGGGCGTAATAAAATCCTTGGGCTCAATGCAATGTTGGGCATAATTCAGTCTCAGGCGCATCCAATTCTTGACACAGTACAATCTCAGGCGCATTGCAATTCTTGACAAAGTGCAATCTCGGGCACATACGATTCTCGGGCACAATTCAATCTCAGGCAAAAGAAATTCTTGAGAACAATACAATTTCGGGCACAGTGAAATTTCAGGAACAACGCAATCTCTGGCATATGAAATTCTCAAGCACAATGCAATTCTCAGACATAATGAAATATGGGCACATGCAATCTCAGACACGATGCAGTTTTCGAGCACAATCAATTTTAAGGCACAATGCAATCTTGGGCACAATGCAATTTCTGGGGAATAAAAAATTATTGGGCACCATGATATTCTCATGCACAATGAAATTCTAGGGCACAATCCAATCTCATGAACAGTGCAATGTCAGGTACATGCAATCCTCGAGCACAAAAAAATCTCATACACAATGCAATCTCAGGCTCATACAATATTCGGGCACAATGTAATAGTTAAGATGATGAAATTTTGTCGTATGTCTCTTCATCGCTAAATGATTGTCACAAATTCTGTTGGGGCTATACTATTTGGATTCAGTGTCCAGATTCTTGGCAGGGAAATGTTTCACACATCAAGCCAATTTAATCCTTTTATATAGTTTGTGTATGGAATTAGCTAAAAGAGAGTAAACTTCAACGGGATTCTTGACAACATTGAATAGCTTTTTGCGTATATGTTGTTGATTGAGGGCTTTGCCTTTGTGGACAAGATAGGTAGGTTGTTGATATGGAGACATTGATTTGAGGCCAAAAAAACAAATTTGTAATCATTATTTGTCGCACATTTATTGTTTATATTTTCCTTTTTGAGCATGGATTTTATGAATTGTGCTTAGTAGTGTATTCTATATGTAGGAGTAAATTTGTGTAAAATTAAAGAACTTTGGAGTTGAAAGGAATTAAAGATATGTTAAAAGAAGGAAATTAAGCAGGTATCCTAATAAAATAAATTGAATATTATATTATATCCATTCAGACGTACAAAGAATAGAAATTAAAAAATTTTACCTGCCATAATTGCCACATAACCGATTCTGCATGCGGCAAAGAGCATTGAGCGGTGGGACGACCACTGTTCATGCGGAAGTCAAATTCCACTTTGTTTTGGTTTCCAACTTGTTTTTGACTCAATTATTTTTTTAGGGTTTTCTATATCTATAAATATTGCATATAAATAAATGTTTTGGGGATGAATCATAGGGCATCAAGTATAAAGCTGTCAATACTTTTGGGGGTTCTTTTCTGCTTCTTCTTGTTCTTCTTCTTCTCCCTCTTCTTCTTAGCAATTAGTGTCTAAACGCTCTTGTTCTAGGGGTGTAGCTACAGATTGATTGTTGAATATTAAAATTTTTTTAATTAATTATTGTTTATCGTTGAAGTTAGTTTTATATTCTTGTATTAGTATTTGTTGATTGGCCAAGTAGAGAAAACTTTATTGTCTATCCTTCAAATCGAGAGAGGAGAGGGTAGATAGACAAAATAATATAGAGAGATCGCTATTGCATTGATTTGATTTATGTTCAGGAGCGACACCTGGACGATAAATTTACTTAGTTATGAAAGAAGATTAAATATAAATGTTCGCTAGTTAGGCCTTCTTTGCCCGCTAAACATTGTAGTTAGACAGCAAACTGGAGTGGTATCACTTGAACTTGCCCAAATTGACAGAATACTCATATAGGAGAAAATGGTTGAATGTCTTTTAAAACAACAAACTCAAAATGTAACATTGATCTTCTCATTATTGCACGAGGGTGGATAGACTAGAGTTTCCATTCAAAGTGGTAGCTATTGAGTTCTGTCAAAAATATTTGTCAGTCTACGAATGTGAGATATACCTCGGAAATAAAAAAGCCCAGGCTAGAGTCTCACCTAGTGTCTGATGTGTAAAAATGGTGTTTCCAAGTCTAATCTCACGATCCTAATAAGGATCATTTACGGTGCTAAGGGGAGAATCCAAAAGCAAGCCTTAATAGGATTCTACAGAAAATCGACCCAGTTTTCTTTGTTTTTATGCCTATCCTGAATTTTCCCTGACTCATAAATCCACAACACAACTAATAACCACTATAAACAACAATATAATATCCATCAATGATCTAATTGTCATGCAATAAAACCAATTCATCTCCAAATATGAAAAAGATGTTCAAACTAGTCAATTAACTAACCTCATTGTAAATACAGGCCTGAAATCATAAAGTCTAACAACAAAGATATTAAGGTTACACACAAAGGTATTGATAAGAGCCATAGAAGTACCGTTGGAGCATATTCTGGATAGGATGTTGGCCGAATCACAGGTACACACTAATATATACCTAAACTCCCTATTAATAAAATTTATTTCTATGTTCAATCTATATTCTCATGTATGTTATATTTTAAATTTTCGGGATTGTATGTACAATTCCTAAGACACAATTAAGGACATACAGAATAAAGATGACCAATGGTTTTCGTGGTGCAAAAGGTGCCAAAAGAAAGTGAAATTTATAAAAGAGACTGCAACTTGTACCAAATGTAATCGTGAAAATTTCGAATATGAAATGAGATTATTATCTTTTAAAACGCCACTCAATATTTACTAATTACAGACCAAATTATATTAAAATTTATTCCCACATATTTTGCTGGTACTGTTACGCCTTGAAGTTTGTGTGGGAGAAAGACGTTCAAGAATCATTCTATTTGAGGCAGCTAAATATTTACTAGGCTGTAGCGTACAAGAGTACATCAAATTAACGTCAGCAAAGGTAAGGGAGTATTTACATTGTCTATTGTGTCTCTTAATGAAACCTTTCCAACTAACATATCCAATTCTTTACATAGTATCAAGAGGGAAGGATGTTACTACTACCGCAAATTGGTGTTGAGTAAAGACAAACAATTCAACTTCCTTGTGCTGATTGATATGAATGATTCAACACAGACGCAACATAATTGCTGAAGAATTACATCAAGCTGAAGAGCAAGCACAAATTATTGTTGATGACGAAGTTAAGTCAGTGAGGACTAGATAAAGAAGGCCAAGAAAACAATAGAAGGAGCGCCACAATTCAAACTGAAGAAACAAAAATCCCTGAAAAAATACATGTTATTCTGAATGATGTATTATGCAACTAAACAATGTGCGAATTTACTATTAGTTCAATGTTTGTATCTTCTTAAATACTTATGTGTGAATGCGTAATTGTTATTTTTCTATACAATTCAAATGTAACTACTTACAATCTATTGTTGATGGCATTCCTATACTAAACTCTAAACGGTCACACACATAAGTTGTAAATTCCATATCATCAATGTTACCTACGTCGAATACATAATACGATCTAAAAATACATATTCATTTGAATATCCTTTAAAATACACAAAATAATACTACAGATCATACGTAAAGGTCAGGTAAATTTATTAGTCTTTGTCATATTTTGTGCTTTCCCTCTCTCTAGAGGAATTCCAAAGAACACTATAATAATCATATATCGACAACCTAATTGGCAAATTTCAATTGTGACACCAGTAACTTTATCTTTTAGTTTGGAAAGACTTCCTATGCACGGAAAAGAGGTTTCAGTCACATGTAAGAAGTTACAAACTTTCCCAATGATGTTATGGAGGATTAGAATACCGTATCAAACTAATCCCTACTTCGGTTGTGATTACCTTATCTTTTATATGAATGAAATTACAGAGCGATGTATAAAGAAATGACAAAAATTTGAAATGGGTATGTAACATGCATTTATACTTTTCACTCACAAATAACGTCTGTGGGCACTTACTACGCTACTTAAAAAAGTGCTTGTTGTTCTAATGGCTATTTTCCTATCGTATGGGTATAATATGAGCACTGCTGAATTATCTGTCCTTCCTTCAAGGGCCAACCTAAACTAACAGATATGTTAAATACACTGATTTTATTGATACTATACATTAAATTGAGTGATTATATTCAACAAAACATAAGATACTACCTTATTCACATGAATTACTAAAGTGGAACAAACTTATAAAATGGTATCGTCAATTTCAGATGCTAAGAATCAATTACAATTTCATATGATTAAGAAGAATAAAATTACACCACATTCCATGTTTCCACCAATCAACTATACTCTGAAATGCTAGAATCGCACTAACTTAACCACTACAATATCACAAATTATAATACAAAAATAATAGCACAAAATTCTACGACCCATCACGAGCGAATAAACATCAGCGAACAATCACAACTTTTTAGAAAAATCACAACTTTCAAAATTTTGTTCACAACTCTCTGCAAAAGTTGTTTTGAAATGTTGCCACCACTTTGTAAAACACATTTAAAAGGAACTACGACACTCCAAAGTCTCTGTAAAATAATTATACAAAATTAACACCTTAATCAAGTTATTAGTATCTTCCGGAATACTGTACCGATCACATACCATAGTTTCATCTATACATAATAACATCACAGTCAGGGTGATATCACCTCTATTCTGCTTTCATAAAAATACAACATGTGACACATCACAGTAACACAACAACATCAAAAAGTATGTAGTAAAATTTTTAAGTTCCTCTAAACTAACTAAACACATTCACCAAAGTATGAATTATCATACCCCTGTAAACTAGACCCAGTATTGGCGTCTTTATTATTTATCTCATAGAAATGAAATATATACAAATACGCAAGCCTCATTACCCATGGTGGCAGTATAACATAGACTTCATCTTAGATTTATTGGGTAGTGTATGGTGAGGATAAAACATATATTTCCATTCCTTTATTCTACATTTTCAAAGTAATACTACAGAGTTCCTGCCAATCCCGATTATACATATGATTGACATTGTAGACTTAACACAAATGAGGCCTATGATTCAACCAGACTCATTATTCCCTTGCCCTCTACAACCTATAGGACCTAACACAATTATGTGCGGTATATTATTCTTAATAAACATATTATATGTTTAAATTCAGATTAAACTAGCACACACTATGACAAAATTAACTACTAAATATAAAATTCAATTACTTGCATATAGAAGCCAATTAGCTTGAGTGCAGTTCAATTAGACATGGAAGTTCAACAGAATGAGCAGGTCAAAACTAGGGGTATATTTACTATAATGATATTTTAATGCAATAAAATAACTAATAAGCCAACTTAAGACTATAATTTATAATAGCATCAAGAAATTCATGCACCAGTGCGCAAGCGCAAAATGCAGACAGATGTAGATAGGCCATTGCGAAGGGTTCACATATACATGGCAGCATCTAATCAAATAGAAGATGCCCACATTCATGATTTATAGGTGAAGAAACAGAGAAAATTAGTGAAACATATAGGTATATCAGAGACGAACGATGACGGAGGTATATTTACTTCAAAAATCTACAACTGCAACTATAAAAAATAAACTAGCTGCACATAAAATAACACTTTCAATCTATATACTTTTATGGTCTGCCTTATAGGGGTTATTATTGGAAAATTTACAACAACATCAACTCATAAACTGGAAAAACAACCAGACTGCACCGATTGTCGTGCTAGGAGGTTTGAATATGAGCCACCAACATTCTGTTACCCAGGGGGATATATAAAGTTAGCAACCAATGAAGTAGCAGATGACTTCCATGAATTATTTGTGGATGATTCAGAAGAAGCGAAGTTATATCGTAAAAATATACGGGCATATAACAACATATTTGCTTTTACATCATTTGGAGTTAAGCTTGATGAAGACTTGTCATCTTCTAGGAAAGGAGTTTACAGTTTCAAGGCACAAGGTAAGATATATCATGATCTACCATCTTTAATCCCAAAGAATGATAGACCACGATACTTCCAACTACACTTTTATGACACTGACCATGAATTAACGAAAAGAATGTCAGTACTACAAGATGGCAATTTATCACAGGAAGTCATGACAAAAATAAAAAATATAATGGAGGCAAATCCATGTGCAGAATTCTTCACCCAGCTTATAGAACATACAAACTTACAAAATATAGAAATTATCCTGTGAAGGATCTGAATACGGGGGCGCCTCTAGTTCGTGGGCAGAATAAATATGGGTTTTATGAGTGGCCACCGGTCTGTACACATCATTCTCCTCAATGCAATGTCGATGTTCTAACTTACCTGTGGCATCGACGTTTAGGTCATTCTAATCGACGCGTTTTAATACTATCTTGAATAATTTTTTCTTTCTCTTGTAGATCCTAAAGATAGTTCCACTTGTTATTCGTGTTATTCTAATAAGATTCACATGATGACTTTCCTAGAAAATTTATTGCAAACTAATAAACCCCTACAAATCCTTTTTAGCGATTTATGCGGTCCATCTCCGGTTTTGTCAATTGATAAAAAAAGATATTATGTGCTATTTGTTGATCAATTTTCAAAATTCACGTGACTGTTTACATTGAAATAAAAAAATGGAACTCTGAAAGTTTTTTAAAATTTGCATACATTGCTTGAACGGAGATTTAACACCAAAATTCAATCTTTTTACACAGATGGTGGTGGCGAATTTCAAAGTTTACAGACCCATCTCAAAACACAGGGCATAGATACTTAGTGTCACCATCATATATTCCACAACGAGTTGCTATAGTTGAAAGAGGACACCATCATGTTATTGAAACTGCTAGAACCTTGTTGAATCAAGCGTCTTTACCATCACATTTCTGTAGTTTTGCCTGTCGACAAGCTTTCTATCTTATAAGCATGCTAACTACACCCAATATTCAGCATAAGAGTCCATTTGAAATTTAATTTCAAAAGATGCCAAAGTATGAATTCATTAAAGTATTTTGTTGCCTATGTTATCCATGGCTCAAATCATATGCCAAAAACAAATTAGAGCCCAGTTCTACTCCATGTGTTTATTTAGTCTTTTCAAATGAACATTACAGTCATCAATGATTTGATCCTTTAACATTTATCACGTGACGTCTTATTTTTAGAAAATCAATTCCCATTTGAAAATGTTTTTTTCATTTCAAAAAAACACGTACAAAATAAAAATGTCTCTTGGGACTGTTCATCTGGCCAAAAACGACATGATAATACTCGAAACTCATATGATTTTTGTGAGCTTACTTCACAGATTGTGCAGCAGCCCGTGGACACGCATTCACCCATCTCCTCTGCCTCAACAAGTGCCACTCTCTCAGGCACTTCTATTTCTCCCATATATGATACATCTTTTTCTTCTTCTCCAATGCCTCTGTTTCCCTATACCCGCACCATCAAAAATCCTATTTCCAACCTTAATTCACCACTAAACAACTATTTCAACCTCACCAGTTCATACTTCTCCCCTGTTAAATGCTCAGCCGCAATCCACAATTATCACATACCAATGCCGGAATAAGTCCACCTGTCTTTTGATCCAGAACTCTTTAGTCCAACCCTCTTCCTCACCACTTGTCCCACCTCCCATGGACACACAACCTTACTTTGTAGACTCTACATGCCCACTCATCACATGATTGCTTTGTCTAAGATCAATAGCCTTAAGCCTAAACAATTACACATTGTTGCTCAAACAACTTCCTACCTACCTAGAACCTTTAGGAAATCTCAACAAGTCCCACAGTGGCGTGAAGCTATAAGAAATTAATTTGATGCCTTAGTTCGGAACTGAAGATGGGAGTTGGTACCATGTGATCCTCCCAAAAATCTGGTAGATTGTAAGTGGATTTTTCGTATTAAATATAATCCTAATGGTTCTGTTGAAAGGTACAAAGCTCGTCTGGTTGCTAAAGGGTTAACACAAAGACCTGCACTTGATTTTCAATGTACTTTAAGTCTTGTGGTAAAGACTGCAACTGTTTGACTTGTTCTTGCGATTGCAACACAACAAAACTGGCCCATTGATCAACTTGATATCAATAATGTCTCCCTGGTCGTCTTGATGAAGAAGTCGATATGCGCCAACCACCTGGATTTGAAGCTTCTGGGCATCCGACGCATGTTTGCTAGCTGCACAATGCTATATATGGACTCAAACAGGCTCCGAGGACCTAGTACACTGAACTCAAAAATTGCTTAGTTACTTTCGGATTTGTTAAATCCAAATCGGATTCTTCATTTTTCATCTTGCATAATTTTGAGCTTACTGTTTATATATTGGTATACGTTGGTGATATAATTATTAAGGGTAATCAGATTCGTTGTGCTCTCAACATCATTACTAATCTTGCAATCCGGTTCTCATTGAAGGATCTTGGTCCACTTCATTATTTTTTTGCTAATGAAGTCTTACCTTATCAAGGGTGTTCCAACACCAATGGCTTCTACTTTTGCTTTCCCGGAGTCTGCTGAAGATTCTCTAGTTGATGGCTCTCTTTATAGGTGTCACGACTGGAATCTAGACCCCAGACGAGACCGGCGTTGTTGACCTCTCAGAGGTCGTAAACAAGCCTACTTACGTCATTCTTACTTTACATAGGTTAATTTTAGCGGAAAATTTGAAATTTTTGATTCTTTAATCATACTTGCTAAAAATTCTTAATATTTTATAATCATTCATCATCAACCATCTAACATCTAAGAGATAAACAACTGAAAGAAATAATTCATTAAGTATTAATTGTATATCGGCCAAAGTGGCACCAATACAAAGTCTGAACCAAAATAGGAAAGAAACGCTAGTGGAACATGCCCCACTAGCTCAACTCTAAACTACGCTAGAATGTAAAACAGTAGCATCCTCGAAGTCATGAGGACCTACCAAACTCCGGATGAATGCTGACGTCCGGATAGCTGTAACAACGAACCTGTAGCTCTACCGTCCACCTATGCCTGCACCTAAAAGTAGATGTTTGTATGGAATTAGTACACACTTGTACTAAGTATGGGTATATGCAAGCACACACCAGGGACATGCATGAGGAAGAA
>NC_028647.1:38261467-38267796 GCF_001406875.1 Solanum pennellii
ACCTGAATCTAGCTCACCTCTTGATTATCCTATCCTAACACCTTCGGTATCATTCATTTTTTTATATGATTCATTTGAGGCTGGCCTCATTCATTCATTGGGAACTTTAACTTTAGCCGACATAGATCATGTGAGCATCATGAAATCCAGTGTCTCCCCACACCGAAAAGAGGTGGAATCACCGGCATAAGCGATTCAATAACATGCTAGCGTATATGGGAATTTAACCCCGCCAGATCCCTATAGTGGGAATATAGGGTCAAAGACTAGGAGATGTATGGAGACCCATACTCGGCAAGCCGACAGTCTCATCTCATGAGAGTTACGTGAACCTCCGCCCTTCCCGAAAGAAGGCATCACCGCTCATAGCTAGCCTATCGGTGCTCAGTATAAAGTCCCATTACATTCAACTCATACATCATGGAAGCTGGCTTCTAGTATGAGGACATCATGGCTCAATAGATGATTTCTCATCTCATCATTTGTATTAAGTGTTTTAAACTCAATATTTTTCATTAGAGTGTTCATAGAGGCTGGTCTCTTCATTATCTTACACTCTCATTGGTGAGTACACATTGGTAACATTTACTTAGGCTCATTAGAGATTGCTCTCATCATATACATTCGCCTCACGTCATATTGTCACTATATTCTTCATTATTAGCACCTTTATTTTTCATAGTTACTCACCTCTTATTACGTGAATGTTCATTTCTTCATTTCATAATTCATCTCATCATATGCCAATGCACTTGGCCATTTAGTATATCTTAAACTCGTACTTAATCCTCATAAGGTTCATCACTTCCTTACGTTCATCTTAGGTTCACTTAATTTTTGAACGTATGTTAGACTTATGTGTCTATACATACAAGCCATGGGGCTTCATTCATAGTTCGTTAAGTGATTCTTATTTTCCTAAGATTATGTATTAGAAGACTTATGTATCTTGTATATATACCAAGATCTTGATTTTTGATCAAAGTAGATGACATTATTCTTGAATATTTTACTCACGTATGACTTATGTATCAATACGGAGGTTTGAGCATGTTAACCCATTTCTTGAATCATTTGGATATCATTTATATTTTTCATTGACTTTATTTCTAATATTCATAACATTATAACTCTAAATTAAACCTCAACGTTTTCATAAAATAATTAATTTTCTATTTTAATTAGAATTCTAAATTAAATCTCCATATTTACATGAAAGAATTAATTTTCTATTTTAATTAGAATTCTAANTCTCGGGTTCGATCCCTGCAGACCTCACCTATTTTTATTTAATTTTTTTGACACCCAAAATTTCCAGAATTCACCTGTAGCGGATTTCCAGATTCTGGAACTTTGTTACACATTTTTATGAAGCGATTTACGGGACTTTGAAGCACCTCTTTATTTGTCGTTCGTTAGGATTCTTAAGTCAAGTTAAAAGTATGATTTGGTCATTTGTTTAACTAAAATTTTCTAGCATTTCAACCAAGTGAACATCAAGCTTTTAAGAGCCTCTATTTGCACATAAAACACGAGTAATCTCTAATCTATTAACATGCTAAAGAAAGACTTAAAGTCATGGTCAAAATCTTGCACAAATAGATACGTATATACATTCATACTTACCGAAATACACAAAATTTAAACACATCATTCATGCAAGAATCTAGCAGCACAACATACCCATCCTACAAATTCGTTACAGAGCTAAGGACAAGGACATACGAAGGGGAACAACCTTAGTTTCAAGAGTTTAAGAAACGTTCGAAAGAAAGTACTCTTGGAGAAAGAATTCAATGAGAGGAACCCATACCTTTATTGATGTTCAAACGAAGAATTCGCTACCCAAAACTCTCTCCAAAATCAATACAAGTTACCTCAACGTCCACACCACTCAACGAACAACTTCTCTTCGCCTTAATGTTTTTGGTTGCTTTGTTTTTCTTAAAATTTCATGTGAGTTCTTCAAGCATGAAGAACTGTTGATATTTGGCAGAATAACGTGAGAAAGATGGAGAACGTGAGAGAGTGAGTTAAGAAGCGTGAGAGAGAGAGAACTATTAGGATTAGGAGACTAATTCAAGAATTAGTCAAATAGAATTTAAAATAAATAAATACAAATATGGTTTTTTTTAATACGCGAAAGGACCATTATGCCCTTAAATACCTATTTATTCTTATTTATTTAAATTTTTTTCTTGGATCATTACATTATCCCCCCCTTAGGAACATTCCTCCCCGAATGACACTACCATTTCACCTCGTAATGCCAATTTGATCATAACTTAATCGCTATGCACACTTAGCCAATAGCAACAAAATACGAATAGATAAGGAACTATAACCTTATAAGTAGGAAGTCTAATCTCATACTAGATCATACACATCACACAGTCAAATACATGAAGGACTAATTAAGGTTACTCACCTGTGACTTCACCAGAAGTGCCTTCCTCTGCACCCCTAGACTTGAGTGCGAAGAATCGTTGCCTCCTTGGAGCCTCTTCACTTGGACCATTAGACTGAACTCTTTCCTTCCCTTGTTCTTGACTTCTCCTAATCGGACAATCCTTCACCATGTCACCTGGTTTGCCACAACTGTAACAAGCGTTAGTGCCCATCATACACTCTCCTCCATGTAGTTTGCCATACTTCCTACAAGGTGGTCTCTCTTGAGGTGTATCTACTTCATTATTTCTTTTAACTCTGGATTCAGAATTCCTATCATGGCAACCCTTGGATGAACTTGACTCCCCTTGGTGGGAGAGTCCCTTCTTGAACCTGGGCTTATCCCTGATTTCAGTACTACTCTTCCTTGAAAAATTCTCCTCAGCTTGCCTTGACTTGTTCCCTACCCTAGTGTGTATCCTCTTTCTGCTTTCCTCCACTTGCTTGACATGGACCATAAGTCTGAAAAGGTTCATGTTGTCATGCAGCATAGCTGCCCTACACTCCTCTTCGAGATCCTCAGCAATTCATTTCAAGAATCTACTCATCTCGTCTTAGACACAAGAGAATTGGAATACCTTGATAGTTTCACAAACTTCAGGGAATACTCCCTGACCGTCATAGATCCTTGTTTAAGGTTGATGATTTCCTCAACCTTGGCCTCCCTCATCTATCTGGGGAAGAATCTTTCCAGAAATGTTGTCTTGAACAGCTCCCATGTGACTGGCACTCCACCTAGAACACGGCTATCTTGCAACATTTTGCACCAAGTCTGTGCAACATCCTTGAGCTGGTAGGAAGCCAGCTCAGCCTTCTCAATATCAGTGGCCCCCATGGCCACCACGATCTTATGCAACTCGTCTATAAATTCCCCCTGTGAAAATTGGAGGATTCATCCTCGTGAAATCTCGCAGTCTCTCAGCCATGGTGCTAACCGGTGGGTTCTCCCTCTGAACATTCTGTCGGTTGACTTGGGCAGTCATAGCCTGAGCCTGCATCGTGATGGCCTGTGCCATCTGTGCTAGAGATGCCCTCACCTCAGCATCAGTCAATCTAGCTGGGTTAAATGGCATGGCCACTCCTTCAGCTGGAGCCTGGGGTGGATTTTGATTACCCCTAGCTGCTGCTGCTCCCGTTCTCAGACCCTTAGTTCTCCAAGTGTTCATTCTCTGAAAACAACAAGGATTGATGTTAGACACGTTCATAACACCAAGAATTCAAATATTAGGAAAAGCATGATAAGATCAGAAGAAGAGAATGTTTTCCTACGCATCATGCAGTCTCTAATCCAGGATAGTGGTGCACTACACTACCATGACTTAGAAACTACTCAATGTGGTTGATGTGAACTCATTATTCTCGGAATTTAACCTAATGCTCTGATACCAACTTTGTCACGACTGGAATCTAGACCCCAGACGAGACCGACGTCGTTGACCTCTCAGAGGTCGCAAACAAGCCTACTTACGTCATTCTTACTTTACATAGGTTAATTTTAGCGGAAAATTTGAAATTTTTGATTCTTTAATAATACTTGCTAAAAATTCTTAATATTTCATAATCGTTCAGCATCAACCATCTAACATTTAAGAGATAAACAACTGAAAGAAATAATTCATTAAGTATTAATTGTATATCGGCCAAAGTAGCACGAATACAAAGTCTGAACCAAAACAGGAAAGAAACGCTAGTGGAACATGCCCCACTAGCTCAACTCTAAACTACGCTAGAATGTAAAACAGTAGCATCCTCGAAGTCATGGGGACCTACCAAACTCCGGATGAATGCTGACATCCGGATAGTTGTAACAACAAACGTGTAGATCTACCGTCCACCTGTGCCTGCACCTAAAAGTAGATGTTTGTATGGAATTAATACACACTTGTACTAAGTATGGGTATATGCAAGCACACACCAGGGACATGCATGAGGAATAATAGCTCTTTCCTAACAACATGATGTTTGGAAGTCAAGTTAGTGGACTTGCTAAATTGAGATTGGGAAAGTTATGCCATGAGAGTGACATGCATCCTTATAATTATCGTATGGCACACAACACATAACATCTTCATATAGCACATATCATATAACACATAGTTTCTTTCATATTATTCATTCATATACCATGAGACCTTATTACCATAGACTTAACCTAAAGACTTTCAAAAATGAGGGCTCAACATATGGGACCTCAACTAGGGAGCCTTCTTTAGCAAACACAGAGTCTGCTTCATTCCTTCATACGTATTTCATTTCAATTCATAGGCCAGTGCGAACACCAGCTATACCTAGGATGTAGTTTAAGACTTTGATCGCGTTTGCTGTGCAATGATCAGGAATAATCTAATGTCATTACCTGAATCTAGCTCACCTCTTGATTATCCTATCCTAACACCTTCGGTATCATTCATTTCTTTATATGATTCATTTGAGGCTGGCCTCATTCATTCATTGGGAACTTTAACTTTAACCGACATAGATCATGTGAGCATCATGAAATCCAGTGTCTCCCCCACACCGAAAAGAGGTGGAATCACCGGCATAAGCGATTCAATAACATGCTAGCGTATATGGGAATTTAACCCCGCCAGATCCCTATAGTGGAAATATAGGTTCAAAGACTAGGAGATGTATGGAGACCCATACCCGGCAAGCCGAATAGTCTCATCTCATGAGAGTTACGTGAACCTCCGCCCTTCCCGAAAGAAGGCATCACCGCTCATAACTAGCCTATCGGTGCTCAGTATAAAGTTCCATTACATTCAACTCATACATCATGGAAGCTGGCTTCTAGTATGAGGACATCATAGCTCAATAGATGATTTCTAATCTCATCATTTGTATTAAGTGTTTTAAACTCAATATTTTTCATTAGAGTGTTCATAGAGACTGGTCTCTTCATTATCTTACACTCTCATTGGTAAGTACGTATTGGTAACATTTACTTAGGCTCATTTGAGATTGCTCTCATCATATACATTCGCCTCACGTGATGTTGTCACTACATTCTTCATTATTAGCACCTTTATTTTTCATAGTTACTCACCTCTTATTACGTGAATGTTCATTTCTTCATTTCATAATTCATCTCATCATATGCCAATGCACTTGGCCATTTAGTATATCTTAAACTCGTACTTAATCCTCATAAGGTTCATCATTTCCTTACGTTCATCTTAGGTTCACTTAATTTTTGAACGTATGTTAGACTTATGTGTCTATACATACAAGCCATGGGGCTTCATTCATAGTTCGTTAAGTGATTCTTATTTTCCTAAGATTATGTATTACAAGACTTATGTATCTTGTATATATACCAAGATCTTGATTTTTGATCAAAGTAGATGACATTATTCTTGAATATTTTACTCACGTATGACTTATGTATCAATACGGAGGTTTGAGCACGTTAACCCAACTCTTGAATCATTTGGATATCATTTATAATTTTTATTGACTTTATTTCTAATATTCATAACATTAGAACTCTAAATTAAATCTCATCATTTTCATAAAATAATTAATTTTCTATTTTAATTAGAATTCTAAATTAAATCTCCATATTTACATGAAAGAATTAATTTTCTATTTTAATTAGAATTCTAATTTAAATCTCAATATTTACATAGAAGAATTAATTTTATATTTTAATAAAAATTCAAAATTATATCTCCATATTTATATGAAATAATTAATTTTCTATTTTAATTAGAATTCTAAATTTAATCTCCATATTTACATGAAAGAATTAATTTTCTATTTTAATTAGAATTCTAATTTAAATCTCAATATTTACATGAAGGGGTAAATTTTCTATTTTAATTTTACTATTAATTAACCTTAATTTAATTAATTCACTACATTGGGGAGGTTGTGGGTTC